>NC_065443.1:193135417-193442052 GCF_917563875.1 Diabrotica virgifera virgifera
TTTCTGCTAGCGTAGCTAATAAAGTCAAAGCAGTATTTGAAAAAAGCTTCCTTACCTACTGTGTCAGAGTACAGAATTGTTCAACTAATAAATACTATTCATAATAATTACTACAAACTACGAAAATCTTTTAACTGTGACAAAGACAAGCCCTTATTCAAAAGAAAACTTTCAGAATTTCAAGAAAAATCGGCTGAAATCTTTGATGTTTTGTGTTGCAAATGCAATATTGTCGTGCAATGCAGTTGCCACAAGATTCCTGACTTATGTGCGTGTACTTTGATATATGAATGCACTTGCGAGAAGTCCAAAAAAATCCCCCCGTTGGAACTTAGATTTGTATACTTACAAAGGAAATATGGGTTGGGTAAGATTGGAAGTGTGGACATTAAACAGACACAGAAACTGGTCCAACGAAAGAAAAGAAGAATAACTAGGCTGAAACACACTCAACCGATACTTTCTCTTGATGTATCGCAACCCTCATGCTCAAAATCAAATGTGACATCAAACAAAAACAGTGACACATCCGAAGAACTTGATGGAGATGTAAGTGATGAAGATGATAAATATGAGCCTCCTGCAAAATCTCCGTGGCAGATGCGAGTTAAATTAAAGTCCATAGCCTTAGTTAGTGACCGTTATGGAGTATCAGACCGTGCCGCCGCAGCGATTGCATCGAGTGTTTTTACAGACGTTGGTGTGATTTCAGAAACTGATAGTAGTGATAGTTTATATGTGGTGGATAAAAACAAACTTGGACGGGAAAAAGAACGTAAACGCAGGCAACTACAAGATGAAGGTAAACGTTTAAGTGTACACCTGCCACTGCAAGGACTCTATTTTGATGACAGGAAAGATAAAACACTTGTCGTTGATCAGGTACAGTCTAAACAATATCGAAGAATCGAGAAAGAAGAGCACTACTCACTAATTCAAGAACCGGGTTCGATATATGTTGGACATGTTTCACCCTATTCAGGTTCAGCTCGTGAAATCGCTAACTGTATTATTTCTCATTTGTCTACACTTAACATTTCCTTGGATGAATTGGATGTTATTGGCTGTGATGACACAGTAACAAACACAGGCTGGAAAACGGGTATTATTCGCCTAATTGAAGAGCATTTGAATAGACCATTGCAATGGGGAGTGTGTCTTTTGCATTTTAATGAACTGCCATTTCGTCACTTATTTCAAGTTCTTGATGGTGAAACATCCGGTCCCAAGTCTTTTAATGGTCCACTAGGAGTCTAGCTAAGTGCGTGTGAAAATCTTCCGCTTGTCAGTTTTGAGAGTATTGAATGTGAAATTCCAGATATAGACCGGAAGCTGTTGAGTAAGGATCAACAATATTTGCTTGACATTTGTACTGCAGTAAAGTCGGATACTTGTCCAGACAGTGTATGTCGTCGCGATCCTGGACCTCTTTCCCACTCAAGATGGCTAACCACAGCAAACCGTATTATGCGACTTTACGTGAGTACAGCAGATCCTACTCATGAACATAAAATTTTAGTTTCGTTCATTATGAAGTCTTACATGCCTGTTTGGTTCAGTGTAAAGAAAAGTAAATATTTCACAGATGGCCCGAAGCACGTATTCCAGGCAATACAATCTTCAAGATTTTTACCTGAAAATTTCCTGCAAGTTGTTGATCCCGTCATAGAGAGAAATTCATTTTTTGCTCATCCTGAAAATTTGCTTCTAACCATGCTTGTAGATGATAGGAAGCATATCCGAGAACTAGCTCTAAGAAGGGTAATAAAAGCGAGAAACACAACAACAACAAGACCGTTACCTAGGAACTTTGTTACTCCAAAACTTATTTTCAGTGCAACTGACTACACAGAGATGACAGACTGGGGCACATGTCAGTTATCGTCCCCACCCCTACTGCGAAGATCAACTGATCAAGAAATTTCTTCAATGATAACATCAGGAAATGTTGGTAAATGGAAATTTGATAAGTTTCCATGCCATACGCAAGCTGAGGAACGTTGTGTGAAGCTTGTGACTGAGGCGTCAAAAAAGGTCGTCGGTGCCAACTCCAGGGATGGATTCATCAGGACAACACTTCATTTCCGTTCTTCCATGCCAGACTACACACACAAGTCACAGTTTAAGTGAACATCGACTAGTAGACCTATCAGTTTGTTTAAAATAAAGACTAAAAGTAAAAGTTAAATTTAAAAATTAATAGGTCTATTCATAAACACATTTGTTTTGCACATTACTCTGTAATTGTACTGTAAATGTATGCAATTCTACATGGAATTTACAAATAACAATATAGTGTGTTTCATTCTTTGAGCTTTTAATTGTATTTATTAAGAAGCCTGAAATCCCATTAGAAGTAGAACTACAGCATTCATTTTATATTATGAAATACGTTGGATTTACAAAGTAGAAAATAGCCAAAAACGATATTTCATGGATTATGCGGGGCCGGAACATGTCAATAGATCTTTTTTTCTTTGTTTTATTTTAATCCTGACCCCCCAAGGAAAGATATACGCGGTATAGGAAAACGGGATAAAATATTTTTGTGTTTTTAAAAAAATTTCAAAAACAACCTGTTTTTAAACTTTACGACCAATGCGCGAGCGGAAGATATCAACCAATTTGAAAAATTTTTTTTGTAATTTAAAACTCTATCCTAGTAGCCACTTTTCCGCGGTATAGCAACACGAAATAAAAAAAAAGCTTTTTTCGGCCCACCCTAGCGTATAGGTATATGAGTCTCACTGTTTGGTGACTTTAAGTACAAAATAATATCTTTGTACACGTAAATTAATCCATTGTAATGATTCTAACATTCATTCTATAATTTAACCGTTATTTTACCGGGAAGGTACACGTGTAACTATTGCTGTTTACTTTCCATTTATTTGTTTTATTCCTTAAAAAATCGGCCGCATATGAAATGCCTCCCGAAATAGGATTTCTTACCTGTCGCTAAAATGGTCACATACGAATTGCCTCCCAAGCTTTAAATAAATTACACGCTTCTAATCTTTATGTGAAGGTGAGACGTTGCCACATCTTCGTCCCTTTTTAAATTTTTGGCAAAATTGGTATTTTGTTATTTAATTTATTTTATTTTCAACCTTTATGTATTAAACATTATTGACACTAGGCGGTATTTATATATTATTATTTCAACTAACTTATACATAATATACAGTGAGCACGTAAAGGTTGGAATAAATTCATTTTCCCAAGAATGGACGATTTTGTAAAAAAATCCCGAAATAGGTAAATTTTTATTTTTAAATTACGACTTTTTGGCATATATATCATATTAGAGACGTCACCCATCTGGGCGCGATGACGTCATCGATGTTTTTTTTTAATGAGGATAGGGGTCGTGTGATAGCTTATTTGAAAGGTAATTAAATTCTATGCTCAGTAATATAAACATTAACATAATTATTTATACCGGGTGTCAAAAAAAATTTTTTTTGGATTAAATTTATTAACATAAAAAGAAGAATGTACGTAATTTATTTAAATTAAAATACATTTTAATGCTCTCAAAAAAACAGAAAAAAATGTTTATTTGAAAAATAATAATTGCATTTCGCTTAAATTAAATGTTCAAACTGTCAAGAGGCAGATGGATGGCTGCTTTAATGTTGAATTTAAGCAAAAAACAATATCTATTTGTCAAATAAACATTTTTTGCTGTTTTCTGATAGCAGTATAATGGATTTTGAATCAAATAAATTACACACATTATTCTTATGTCAATAAAATTAAATAAAAAAAATGTTTTTGGACACCCTGTATAAATAATTATGTTAATGTTTATATCAGTGAATAGAGAATTGAATTACCTTTCAACTGACCTATCACACGACCCCTATTCTTATTTAAAAAAAATCATCGATGACGTCATCACGCCCATATGGGTGACGTTACTAGTATGACATATATACCAAAAAGTCGTAATTTAAAAATAAAAATTGACCTGTTTCGGGATTTTTTTCCAAAATCGTCCGTTCTTGAGAAAATGAATTTATTCCAACCTTTACGTGCTCACTGTATAATTAGTTTTATAACCATTATAATATATATTTTATAATAACCATTATTTTTTATTATTAATAATTTAACAAAAAATAAAGAACATACTAAGTATTTTATAGATTTATTAAAAATAACATCACAAAAAAACTTATTTGGAAAATATTACAAAATGTGTAGAAATATAAAATTACAAAATATTTTTCCTAAATTTATATGATACTACTTTGACAAATTCTAATCTATTTATTTTACATTCTCTTAATTCTAAAATTTTTTCATTTAGAAAATTTATTTTTGCTGTACTTTCAGCAACATTTTTTTTTTGGTGTAAAATTATATCAATAAAATTATTAATGTTAGGATAAGGCAGTAGAAAGAAGCATTATACCTACTTGAAATGAAAACTTTCGCATGGGTTTGTGGTTCTTTGTAAGGACCACAGTGCTAAGCCCTAAGATGTGGAGGAAATGTCGAATTTTCAGATATGTAATTATCAAAAAAGTAAATACCAAAACTGGGTTACTCTTTCATCGACTGGTTTAATTTCTGCCAAATCTATAGCAAAAAAATCACTAACATCTTCAGGATGTAATAATGAAAGACCAAAAATATAAATAAGAACATGCGTAATATCGGTTGAGTCAACACCTTTTTTCTGGTATTGTGGAGCTAATCCCAGTGCTTGAGTGCTTGACCTTTCTATACCATGCCTGACCCAAATGAAAACGACATCCATGAAGATCTGCTTCAGGTAATGCCATACGAATACCAAATACCATTATGAATGGAAATTTCAAAGTCTGAAGTTATTACTTTAGGGGATACAGGACAATTAATTTTAAAACATCTTCTGTGATATATTTAAAAGCGAGATAATATGAAGATGACATTTTATATTGAAGTATACAAAAGACAAGAGGAATATAATGTCCATTTTTCAAGACATGTATACTAAACAATTCAGTGAAAAAACGAGGACAGTATTCAAAAGTTCCGTCAACATACCAATTGGAAACAGTCGAAAGAAAACGAAGATTTGAAAAACATGTTAATATAACAATATGATTTTCTTTGTCATTTTTAATTATAAAATTTTCATTTCTATTTGTAATAATAGAAGATGAATCGAGAGCTTTATGAAATTCAGATATATTTTTGCTAAGTTTAATTAAAGAATTTGTGGTTCTAACATAATATAAATTTTGTCTCACCCTATTAATATCATTGATAGTAAATGTCTCTATATTTATCTTCTTAAGTTCTTTACAGATGAGTTTCATTGGTTTTTTACTGAGATCTTTCACGGCTGCTCTTTTTATTGAATCGCTTACGACTTTTCTATTGTAAACTTCGGCAGACAACTTCTCGTGGTTATGATCTAATATTGATTCAATTATCGTATGTTCACATCCCCGTGTTTTCACAAATGCTTTGCAGATTTTTTTAGCACATTTTCACCGTTTTACTGTACCTTTGGCCAACATTTTTTGAAAATCGAATGTTATAACTTATATTATAATGTTATAACATTATTTCGGATGTTATAACTTAAACACAATTTGATCTTGAAATCGACGAACTGACAAACAAGCTTGAAATAGACAAACTGACTGATGCAGGAACTAATCTTTCAAGTATTTTTACAACATTTAGCCCATTAGCACAATTTACAAAAGAGAATATAAACAAATAAAAAGATTAAGGTAAAAGTACCTATTCATGGAATCGTTAAGAAGAGATTAGAATCGCAATTGGAATTACCCAGAAAAGCTGGATATTAGATTGTCGGGTAACAACTTTCTTTTCTAAAAAGGAATATGTATGTCGTACTATGAATTATTTATGTGAAACAAATTTTATGAACACTGCATTAAGAATTAGAAAAATCAAAATAAATAGATACTACCTATTTAAATTATGATTTGGCAACATTGTGTCATTATACAGAGATTAAATATACAAAATATCAGCTTAAATGATTAACGAAACGGAGGCATTTCGATTGTACCCTAGAGGCATTTCATGTATGAAAATATTTACCTGAAGTGGGAGGCATTTCGATAACGCCGAAAAAATCATCCAAGTGACTGATTTCTTAGGAGAACTCAAAAGAGAGTACAAGAGAGTTAATTAGATATCTTTAGAATTTTTCAAATTAATCCAAAGTGGAAAAAAACTTACTGATTTTTAAGTGACGTGAATTACCGAAAAGGTACAGGTGTACCTAGGTATGTATAGATTACAGTGCATGATTTTTTTTAGGGACGTGAATTACTGAAAAGGTAGAGGTCTACCAAGGTATAGACACACCACCTCACCCAGTTTCAGGGGGGGGGGGGGTTAAAATTTAAAAATCAAACCTAAATTAAGATATAACGGGTTTCACTTTTGCCAAGGTTATTTAGTTCTGTCGCCAGAGGGCGGGGGCTACAACCGCCTTCTTTATTTAGATGGACTTACACAAGTTTTTTATGTATTTTGACCCGTAAAACATGAATTTTTTGGGCAACATTTGGTCCGGATATTGATAAGGTTGTTATAAACAAAAAACTTGAAATATTACAAAAAAGCGATTTTTCGCAAAATAAAACATTTTTTTTGTATAACTATAAGCAAAAAACGCTCTCACAAGTTTTTTCGTAGGATATATAGAATTTGAGATAAACGCGGTTGAACTTTCAAATCGAAAATTTGCAATTTTTGAACCCGAAAAACTTTTGATTAAAAAATAAAATAGCAATTCTGCTTGAATCATTTGAAAGCTCAAATCAAATTATTATACCGGTTTTGGTTATTTGAATTGCTAAAGATTTATTTATTTATCGTTAAATAAAGCTATAAACAAATAGTGTTTCAAAATAATTTACGTAGAAATTGCCTGACCTGCACTTGTACCTACTCATTCGATTTTAAATTAATGAGTGGGTAGGCACTGAAAATATCACTCAAGGACTATTTTTTATAGCTTTGTTGAAGTATTTTTAAAAAATTTAAAAGCAGAATGAAATATTACGTTATTACCCAGGGCCGAAAATCGCTTAGAATTAATAAAAAGTTTCTTTTGAATGAAGTAGTTGCATTTAAAAATCACACTTAATTTTCCCTTTAATTTTCACCCATGTAACTTATTAATATAAACATTATAGAAGTTTTCAGGGACTTTCGGCCCTCAGTAATAATGAAATATTTCATTCTGCGTTTAATCTTCTCAAAAATATTTATTAGTTTTCTAAGTATTCTAAAAAAATGAATACATTTAAAACACATTGAAAATTTTAACAAGCGGCATTTTGCAAGCAAGCAAGCATAGTGATTTAACCCAGCCTGAGAGACTTGCTCACCCCTAGAGAATGACATTCGGGTGATACAATTCATTGGGGCGAGGAGGATTAACTCCCGTAAGCAGGAATCACTCCACCCCGCTTCAATGCTCCAGACCATCCACTTACCCCCCGATAGCACTCTGATGCGCTATAGAGGCTCTCAATCAGCAAAGTGCTTATCATATGGGAGTCTTGGGTACACGGACTCCCATATGAAATCCTACCCCGATCAATGCAGGCCAGCGTGAGGCGCTCTATTCCCGCTATCTCTAGTGACTTATCTTCGATCTGTTTTGCTTGCTCGGGCGCCGAGTCCCCGCTCTGGGCTCTGTCCAGTTCGGCGACTCGGCGCTCGAGGGTGTGGGCCCCTCATGCCCTTTTTTGGGTTTTGTTACTAATATTTTTTTTGTGGCTTTCGCCTATTGTTAATATTTTATTGATTTTTTTTAGTGGCTGAAGCCGATTTGAAGTTTTTTGTATATTTTTTTGAGGGATGTCTGAAAATTATAAAAATCAACATTAATAAATATAATGAGATGCCAAAGGTGAGCAAGTTGTCTTCTTTTGATAGAGCTACGATTATCTAGCCTTTATTATATATTTACTAATATTTGTTGTTTGGGTCTCCTATGTTTCCATCTATGGTACACATCATACCTTAATATCTCTTGCAAGATCCGGTTTGGGTGGTCTTCTAGCTCAGCAAATTTTGTTCTGGCTTTTTCCTCCATAATATCCAGTACTCTTATTTGTTTTAGGTCTCTAAATAAGAACCGTTCGGCGACGTATCTGGGCACGTTTGCAGCTTCTCTGAGGCAGTTGTTGTGTGCCGCTTGTATCTTCTTTTTGTTACTTTGACTTATGTGACCCCATGCAAGAGATGCGTATGTAATTATTGGCAGTATAATGCTATTTATCAGTCTTAATTTTGTTTTCATAGCTAATTTGCTTCTTCTTCCTGTGAGTCCTCTTATTGCTGATCTGGCCGCTGCTGTTTTCTGGACTGTTGCGTTGACATGTGATGTGAATGTAAGACCTTGGTCCATTGTGACTCCTAAATATTTAACTTCGTTTTGCCATTCGATGGGTCTGTCTTGCAATGTTAGCTGTTCTTCTGGGTTATCTCTTCTCTTTTTGAAGATAACCGCTTGGGTCTTATCTGGATTTATTGCTATTTTCCATTGGATACTCCATTCTTCTATTGTATCCAATGCCGTCTGTAGATTTCTTACAGCTATATCTAGGTTCATGTGTTTTGCAGCAATTGCAGTGTCATCTGCATAAAGGCTGATCAATGTTCCGGGTGTTCTTGGAACATCTGCTGTATATATGGTATACAGAAGGGGTGATAAAACTGCCCCCTGTGGTACTCCAGCTTCCGGCATTCCGTATTCTGATAGAACTGGTCCTATCCGGACCCTGAACTTCCGGTCGCTTAGGTACGAGGAGATGAGTTTCGTCATGGCCCCGCTGTATCCATAATCTCTCATTTTGTATGTCAGTCCTTCATGCCACACTCTATCAAAGGCTTTGCTTACATCCAGAAAGGCTGCTCCCGTATATTGTTGGTCATTGAATCCAGCTACTATATATTCGGTAAGTCTTAATATTTGAAGTTCGCTGGAATGTTGAGCTCTGAATCCAAACTGTGATTCTGGGATTATGCCTAGCCTGTCTGTCTCTGATTGGAGCCTGGTTTGGATGACCCGTTCCACTATCTTACTGACTGCTGGAAGTAAGCTAATCGGCCTGTAATTTTGAGGAAATATGTGGTTCTTTCCTGGCTTGGGTATCATAATTACATGGGCTTCCTTCCATCGATTTGGGAAGAGCCTGTATCTTAGTATTGCGTTTGTTATATTTGTCAAATACACAACTGCTTTCGAGGGAAGATACTTCAGAGCTCTGTTAGTGATTTCGTCTGGACCAGGTGCTTTCTTTGGTGAACTTTTTCGAATCAGTTCACTTATTTCTCTTGGTGATGTGGGATTTATTATTTCTTCTTGTTCTTCGGGCGTTTCTAGTTCTGTTTCTTCGACTTCTTCGATAAAGTCTATATCTTCGTCTTGGTGATAATTCAGTGTACACTCTCTTTCAAGTGTCCTTCTCATCACCTCGGCTTTATCTTCTTCTGTGTAGACGATCCCATTTTCTCCATGTAGTGGGGGAATGGGTTTTCTATCGTTTCTTAAAGTTCTTTGGAGCCTCCATATTTCTTGCATATTTTGGCTCCTTTCCTCCATTTCTTTTATGTAGTTTTCCCACTTTTGGCTTCTATGGTCTATTAGTGCTTGTTTGACTTGTCGATTCAGTCGATTTGCCCTATTTTTATATGCGGCATTTTGCGCCTTTCATCTTAATAGCTTAATGATGTCTAGTCGGACATATTTTGACGTACGGGAACACTGGAGGAGAGGAAGTATTAATTGTGGAACAGGTTAAAAATTTGCAACGGCAAACTACGAAAACGTGCCATGTATTTTGTCGGAGAGAACTTTTAATAGATTTATTACCCTTTCATTAAACTCTCATTCAAAAATCAGACTGCTATTTATTATCTACCATAATTCCTGTCATTTGACATGTTCTATGTATCAGACTTATTAAAATGCCAGTCTGATTTTTGGATGAGAGTTTAATGAAAGGGTAACAAATCAATTGGAAATTCTGTCCGTCAACATACATGGGACGTTTTCGTAGTCTGACGTTCCAAATTTTAAACCTGCTCCACATTTAAAACTTCCTCTGTTCCAGTGTTCCCAGACATCAAAGTTTGTCCGACGAGACACCGTTAAACTATTAACAAATTTTCAGCTTGCTATTAATCAACTTTTTTTTGGTACGTTGCATCCAGGCCTAGTACAGGTACATTTATATGTACCTTTTAGGCAATCGACGCGCGACGTATATAAAAATTACCAGTAACATAAAGGTTAAAAATAAATTTTAATGATTATTTCATTCATAGGAGATTCTGACCAATAGAAAGCTACAGACATGCAAATTAAGGTGATAATTTTTGATAATCTCCCGTCGTTAAGCATATTACGTCAGATACCCTTCGTTGCTACGAAAAACTACATTCAGTGACATTAATGAAAAATGTTTTAAAAATTATAAAAGTGATGACTTTCAACCGTCAAATACATATTTATAACAACTGTGTGTTTAATTTCACTAATTGGTACTTACATATATATAAAATTTTGGTTTTGAACAGGTTTATTCATGAAATAATCGCAACAAATTGCACTCGAACTCTAAAATTAATATAGAATTTTTGCCCTCGTGACACTTTGACATAATTTCACTCGCCTTCGGCTCGTGAAATTAAAACTGCCAAAGTGACACTCGGGAAAAATTCAATAATTTTAGAGCTCTTGTGCAATTACTATCTACTGAAAATTTTAATAGTTATTTATAGGTCTGGTTTCCGCGTATGAAAAAAGAGTTGATTAATAACAAGCTGAAAATTTGTTAATAGCTTAAGGGTGTCTAGTCGGACAAACTTTGATATATGGGAACACTGGAACAGGGGAAGTTTTAATTGTGGAACAGATTAAAAATTTGGAGCAGTTAGACCACGAAAACGGCACATGTATTTTGTCCGACAGAACAGACTTAAACTCTCCGAACAGAGATTAAACTCTCATGCAAAAATCAGACTGCTATTTATCACCAAATGGGCGTTTTAATGAGTGGAGCATGTAGAATAATATGTCAAATGACAGGAATTATGAGTCTGATAGCAGTCTGATTTTTGCATGAGAGTTTAATCTCTGTTCAGAGAGTTTAAGTCTATTCTGTCGGACGAAATAAATGTGCCGTTTTCGTGGTCTGACCGTTCCAAATTTTTAACTTTTCCACAATTAAAACTGCCCCTGTTGTATTGTTCCCATATGTCAAAGTTTATCCGACTAGACCCTAGGGTGGTGCGAAAAAAGTCAAGTTGATAATTCCATGTCGCTATAGTGCGGAAAAGTTGCGATTGGTAATTACAAGAAAAACAAAAAAAGAATTATTCAAATCGGACTTTATCTTCCGATCCCGCAACAGGCCTAATAGACAAGGCGAAAACGGCGGGTTCGAAGGGAAAAATATTCCCATGAGATTTTTTTGCATAATCACATTCGTGAGACATCCCAGAATAAGGTTCAAGAAGTCGCCCACGTGAAAAGTGGGCAAATTTTTTTTTAACAATTTTTTTTTAATCAAATTGCAAGAATCAATATTTTTAGCCCGAACAATTTTTTCTTTAATTTTTTGGACCATTCTGAACAAAAAATATCTCTTATATTTTTCTCTAAAGTTGATCGTTTTCGACTCATAAGCAATTTAAAATTGAGAAAAAACGAAAAATGGCGATTTTCAAGGCTTAATAACTCGGTTAAAAGTTATGATTATGAAAGTCAATATATGACTAAATTAAAGTTTAAAGCCCCGCCTACAAGATCCTGAAGAAATTTTTGTGATTATTTTATTACTAAGCTGTTATTTTTAAGTAATAATAATAAGTGCCATGCACGTGTGCGGGGCTGTAAATGCTGAGTGCGAGAGAGAAGCCATTCCAACAGTCCAATTATGCATCTTACTAGCACTCACATTTACAGCAGCGTCAATACGATCTAACCACTCATTGTTATTAATTAAAAATAACAGCTTAGTAGGAAATTAATGACACAGATTTCTTCAGGATCATGTAACGGCGACTTTAAACTTTGACTTAGTCACTTTTTGACTTTCAAAATAATAATTTTTGACCGAGTTATTAAGTCTTAAGAATGGCCATTTTCGCGTTTTTCAAATTTTAAATTGCTTATAAGTCGAAAACCATTAACTTTAGAAAAAAATTATAAGAGACCTTTTTTGTCCAGAATGGTCCAAAAAATTAAAGAAAAAATTGTTAAAAAAAATTGGCCCACTTTTCACGTGGGCGACTTCTTGAACCTTATTCTGGGATATCTCACGAATATGATTATGCAAAAATATCTCATGGGAATATTTTCCCCAACGAACCCGCCGTTTCCGCCTTGTCTATAAAAATTATGAAAAAAATGAAATTTTACCTTTTTTCCAAATTTTATTTATCTTTGGTGTACGTTTTATTTATCGCTGTAGTAAAATGTATTTACAGTTTGTACGGTAGAGTAATAAAAAAAGATTTTTACGCATTTAACGAATATCTTCCGATCCCGCGAGATCAAGGAAAATCTATAAAAAATTGAAATTTTTTATGATTTTGATGAATTAAAAAACATTTAGTTATCTCATTTTTCTGTTACATTGTGAAGCTCTTCGCTTGTTTAGATATTGCATGACAATATTTAAACAACCCAGAACTCAAAACGAGGGGGTGGTTGCAGTTCTAGCTCCACACGCAACCCTCTCTCCAACGAACCAATGAGTGTGTGTTTTTTACATTATTTACATATGTACATTTCTTTTTTATCTGTTTGTGTCCACTTCTTAAACATCAACTTTGTATTGTGATTTCTTGGTAAAATCTGACAGCATGGACCTTGATTTAAATGTTTTCCTGATGAATCCATCTGTTGATTGGGGCCCACATACATAAGCATTAGACGATGCTTTCGTGGGCAACTTTAGACACCGCCCGTCAGCTTGCATGTGACAGGGATAGTTTTGTACATTCCAGTCTGGCATGTCTCCCGTTGTAATGTAAGAGGTTATATCTTCATTTGAAACTCTTCGAAGAACTGGTGGAGAAGATAGTTGTGCAACATTCCAGTCTATTATTTCAGTGTAGTTCTGTTCTTGAAAATTTAAAATAAGAGGGATGAAATTTCTAATACTTTTGCCCTTGGCTTTAGTCTGCCCGGCTTTTAACACTCTCCTTGGCCCTAGCTCTCTAATGTGTTTCCTTTCTCCCTACTACTTGAAATTTTGAAGCACAGGACTAAACTAAAATAATATAAAGGAATGTTGCAAAACAATCTTCTCCACCACTTCCTCGAAGAGTTTCAAATGAAGATATAACTCCTTGTATTACATCGGGTGACATGTCAGACTGGAATGTACAAAACTATCCCTGCCACAAGCCAGCTGATGAGCGGTGTCTAAAGTTGGCCACGGAAGCATTGTCTAATGCTACTGTATGTGGGCCTCAATCAAGAGATGGATGCATCAGGATAACACTTAAATCAAGGTCCATGCTGCCAGATTTTACCAAGAAATCACAATGCAGAGTTGGTGTTTGAGAGCTGGACACAAACAGATGAAAAATAAATGTACATATGTAAATAACGTAAAAAACACACACTCATTGGTTGGTTGGAGAGAAGGGTGCGTGTGGAGCTAGAAGTGCAACCACCCCCTCGTTTTGAGATCTGGGTTGTTTAAATATTGTCATACAATATCTAAACAAGCGAAGAGTTTCACAATGTAACAGAAAAATGAGATAACTTAACGTTTTTTAATTTATCAAAATCATCAAAAATTTCAAATTTTTATAGATTTTGATTGACCTTGCGGGATCGGAAAATATCCGTTAAATGCGTAAAACATTTTTTTTAGTACTCAACCATGCAAATTGTAAATAAATTTTACTACAGCAATAAATAAAACGTCCTTGAAGGATAAATAAAAATTTTTGAAAAAAAGGTAAAATTTCATTTTTTTTCATAATCTTTAGGCACGTTGCGGGATCGGAAGATAAAGTCCGATTTGAATAATTCTTTTTTTGTTTTTCTTGTAATTACCAATCGCAACTTTTCCGCACTATAGCGATACGGAATTATCAACTTGACTTTTTTCCCACCACTCTACTAAACACCTTTAAGCTATTAACAAATTTTCAGCTTGCTATTAATTAACTTTTTTTTCATACGCGGGATCCAGACCTATTATGATATAAATGTTAAAATTACAATGAATTCTGCAGTTCACATGAGTGCCCTAAAAATGTACTTTCAACACGTATATCATACAATATTTTTTCTACAAACGTGTTAAAAATGCAATAATACAGTTTAAATTAAATGGTAAAAAACCTTTAAAAAACCTTTAATACATTGAAATGAGATAGTTTTACATTGATAGTATATTACGGACTTTAGCAGCCATTGTTGACTTAATTGTTTACGGAAGTTTTCAAGTATCTGTCAGACGTCTATTATAGCCCAGTCGGGATAGCATTTGACCTTGCATTAGGAGCTGCCCCAAATTTTATTTTTGTAATCTTTAGGGACGGTCAACATTAGTATAAATTTAAAATCTCGACTGAATTCCACCGTTCCGTTAGCCGCCATCTTGATTTTAAACGAGAACCGTTTTTGCTCAATATCTCCGCCATTTTCAATTTTTTGACAAAAAGTGTAGAAACTGAAATTGTTGAAAATACGATTTTCTATAATTTCATTTATTATATAATTTTTTTCGTGCAGTCGATATTTTGCGAGTTATGAGGGGAAAATAGTGACAGTTGTAGTATAATTATTGAATTATTGAATTATCTCGTTTATTATTAGTTTTACAACAAATATTTACCTATACAAAAATGAAGAGAATTAAATTTTGTACAATTTTGATACCGTTCATTTTTTTGATAAAGTCAATATTTAAGGTAGTACGTATGTGGTAAAAGTGCGAGCGTAAGACCCGATTGATTTTGTAGCAATTGTTTTTGTTCAATATCTCCGCCATTTTCAACTTTTCGACAAAAAGTGTAAGAACTGAAATTGTTGCAATTACGAATTACTACAATTTTTCGAGAGAACCAGTGGCGCGTCTACAAGGGGGGGAAATGGGAAAATTCCCCCAACAGGGTCCAAAATTAAAAAAAAAATTTTTGGAACATCACGATATATTAGCTGACATAAAACTTCAAATATCGACAGACAAATTCAACCAATAAAACCCGCTAGTTAATAAAATTAAGTGAAGTTAATGTATATAATGTCTTTTTATGTCTTTTATATACTTAGTTTCGTTGATGTATCATTGGAAGTTTCAAAAATTGTATAAAATATAATTCTCTTTATTTTTGTTTATGTACAATTATGTCGTAAAGTTAGAGGAAAGGCTGCAAATATGGGCTGGTCTTGTAATATGGGCTAGGTGGGTTTCACAGCTATTCGTTGCAGATCTCTACATTTTGACTATTGCAAACGGTATTTGACGAAGTTAAACTATCACCGTAGCGATGGCGCCACTGTGGTAGATATTTCCCAGTTTATAATAATTGTTTGTCGGTTGGTGTGAGTGTCAAAACTTTTTTGGGTAAGTTGATAAATTCCAGTATTTAAAAATAAACACGAATTTTAAAAAAACATCTGTGTCACGTTGAAGCTCTATTATTAGTCTTTGATATATGCTAATGAGTTTTCTTCAAATTGTCTGCTTTTAGACATAACTTCTTTTGTTGTGCAAAGCAAGCGTGTTTACAATATGGGCTAGTGGCCCATATTTAGAACAATGTAGCAATGTAGGCAAAACGAAGTAGAAAAAGGCAAAGAAAAAAGGAAAGGAAAAGAAATAAAAAAAGGAAAACGTAAGCAGCTTACCAAAGTCACAAAGGACCAAAAAAAGAAATCGGGTTCTAGTAGCGAGGATGAGGAGGAATATGTGCCTGCAGATGATGAGAGCGATTACAATGAGTTTCCTTCTACACAGCCTCCACAAGACGCAGCTGACGTAACGTGTATGTTTTGCGAAGTACTTTTTTCAGAGGATAATCTTGGTGAAATATCGGTCAAGTGCTTCATGTGTCATTTTTGGGCACATAACGAGTGCGCTGGGGCCGAAAAAGAAGAATACCTATGTGTGTGACTTTTGCAAATAGTTTTAGCCTATGAGTTCTTTAATGGACTTTTTGTATTTTAGATATTAAAATATATTTGTCACACATTTATCTCACTTCACACAAATTTAAGACACATTTTTCGGGGTAGCCCATATTTAGGATCATTATTCAAACGGCGCAAAAGTACAATTTTTCATTATTTGTACATTTAAAACAGTTGTATATTTTTTAATCAATTTGGACTTTGGGCAGGTTATAAGTAACTCAATGTAGGTATTATTACGTACCTTTGGAAATAAAATAGAATTTTTATTCTTTTTTTACAAAGAAAAACAAAATGGGTAGCCCATATTTGCATCCTTTCCTCTAATAATAAATGAGACAATTCAATAATTATGCTTCCCCTCCGCTTCCATTATTTTCCCCCTTAACTCGGAGATTATTGATCGTGTAAAAAAATTGTGCCAAAGAAATTGTAGGAAATTGCATTTCCAACAATTTTCTTTCTCACCACTTATGTCGAAAAGTTGAAAATGGCGGAGATATTAAGCAACAACAGTTCTCATTTAAAATCAATATGGCGGCTAATGCAACCGCGGAATTCAATCGAGATTTTAAATTTACACTACTATTGATCTCTCCTAAGGGATACAATTATAAAATTTGGGGCAGCTCGGATACAAAATTCAATTCAATAAGTATGCTCCTCCCACCACTTTTTATTATTTTCCCATGTAACTCGGAAAATATCAACCGCATGAAAAAAATTGTTAAAAAGAAATTGTAGGAAATTATATTTTGAACAACTTTAGTTGGAAATGGCGTAGATATTGAACAAAAACAATTGCTATAAAATCAATCCGGTCTTACGCTCGCGCCATTACCGCATACGTACTACCTTAAATATTAATTTTAGCAAAAAAATTAAAGAGATCAAAATTGTGTAGAACTTAATTCTCTTCATTTTTGTGCAGGTACATATTTGTTGTAAAACTAATAATAAACGAGATAATTCAATAATTCCATAATTATGCTCCAACTGTCACCATCTGTATCTGTAGAGTAGGGAGTGTGAGTCAAGTCCCACAGCACTTAGGCCACAATTGACCCATTGTACATCCTCCCAGGGGGTTGTCGTCCTTAGTTCATTATCCATCCTGCCATTTCCAGGAAGGTGGACAAATCACCTGGTGACATCTCCCCTATATCGGCAGGTGTAGGCCAAGGCTCGCCGAACGCATACTCTCGCATTGACGATAACTCCGGACATTCACATAGGACATGCTCGACAGTTTCGTCATCTCGTTCACACCTCCTGCATAGAGATGTGTCTACTAGCCCCAGTGTGTGAAGGTGTTTTCTTAGCTGACAATGGCCAGTTAAAAAACCAACGGTCAAGCGTAGGTTTTTCCTGGTCATTCTTAAGTACTTTTCTGATGCTGACTTCCCAAGGTTCCTTAGTGTTACCTTGGCAAGTCTACATCCTGGCCCTTCTTCCCATCTTCTTACGGTTTGCGTGTGGGAGTGGCATTTGACAGTTTCCCCGATTGCTGTAGTCGACAAGCCAAAAAGACCACAAGGTCCTAAGAGTCTTAGGCCTGCTGCCCTTCTAGCCAGCTGGTCAGCAATGCGGTTGCCTTTATTTCTGTTGTGTCCTTTAACCCACCTCAGGATGATGTTGTTACCATCCGAAGCTTGGGCTAGTGATTCATGACACTCCATTACTAGCCCTGATATGACGCGTGGTCTGTTCAGGGTTAGTAGCGCTTGTCTGCTGTCTGTGCAGATTATTACAGTTTTGCCGGCTATACCTTTCCCGATTATCTCTTTTGCGGCTATGGAGATACCAGCCAGTTCAGTCTGAACTACGCTGGCATTTTTGCCCATGCCCCATTTTATACTAAGGTTCAATGATCTGGAGTATATTCCACATCCTGAGCCTTCTTTCGTTTTGGAGCCATCGGTGTAGATGCAATATGCATTTGCCACGTTTGACTCGCTATGCTGTCTTGTTTCGATTTTGTAGGGTTTGTCGAAGACAAACGTAGGTTTAATTGAGTCGCATCCATGGCCCGCATGCAGCTGGGGCAGTGCCTCCAGCTCACCCCGCCAGAAACGACATCTCAATTGTCCCATTTCTACATCAAGGTTTGCACCCGCTGAGCGTAACCTCATCATCGTCATCAGCGCCACCTCTCTGACATATATGTCTAAAGGGGTAATGCCAATGAGCAACTCCATTGCAGCAGTTGGTGTTGTTTTCATGGCACCTGTTATATTTAGGCAAGCCATCCGTTGAATATGGTTTAGTTTGTTGATCGCTGTTGCCTGTAGCACTTTTGGTACCCAAGCAATGGCTCCGTAAGTTAGCATTGGCCTAATGACAGTAGTGTAGATCCAGGCGACCACCCTGGGCGAAAGGCCCCAAGTGCGTCCGACCGTTCGCCGACACTGTTCATAGGCAATATATTCTCTCTTAGCTCTACTATCTAAGTGAGAGTTCCATGTTAACTTCCTGTCAAGGGTAATACCAAGGTATTTCACCTCTTCAGAGAAATTCAGACTGCAGTTTAGAATCCTAGGGGGTATTAAGCCCGTGATCCTTCTTTTTCTGGTGAAGAGGACCATCTCTGTCTTTTTTGGATTTATAGAGAGTGAGTGTTCCTTACACCATGTTTCTATTAGTCTGAGAGCAACTTGTAATCTCTCGCATAGTGTGTTCTCAAACTTACCGCTTTGCAAGACGGTTATGTCGTCTGCATAGGCTATTGTGTAGAAACCGTTCTTGCTGAGTTGGTAAACCAGGGTATCCAACACTATGTTCCAGAGGAGTGGTGATAGCACCCCCCTTGTGGACATCCCCTCGAAACCATCCCTCTAACCAAAACGTCTTCTACATTTATGCTTATTGCTAGATTTGACAGCATACTGAATATCCATTCGCTCACGGCCAGGGGGACATTCCTGACATTGAGCTGTTGGGTGATGGTTGGGAAAGCTGTTTTATCAAACGCTCCCTCCATGTCTATGAATATACCTAGGGTGAATTCTTTATTATCCAGCGATCTTTCAATTTTTCCCACTACTTGATGAAGTGCAGAATCGGTAGATCTTCCCGAAGTATATGCATGTTGATTTGGATGAAGTGGATTATGAACCAGAACTTCATCTCTTATGTACCTCTCGCATAGCCTTTTCATCGTTTTCAAGAGAAAAGATGTCAGGCTAATTGGTCGGAAAGCCTTCGGTAGGGTGTAATCCATCCTACCTGGTTTTGGTATGAAGACCACACGTACCTCTCTCCACTCTCTAGGAATATATCTCAGAGCCAAGGAGGTTCTGAACATTCCCACAAGGTGCGGCAAAAGAATATCCAGTCCCCACCGTAGTAGGGCTGGATATATGCCGTCAGGCCTTGGTGACTTAAAAGGGGCGAAGCACGATATGGCCCATCTTATCTTTTCCTCACTAATTAATGTTCTGGCAAGATGCCAGTCATTTGGTGTGGGTATGATTATTTCTTCCGTCCAGTTTGGTGCTTTTGAAATGCTAGAACCGGGGAAGTGTGTTTTCATCAGGACCTCAGCACTTTCGCAAAGGTTGGAAGTTTTGCTTCCATCTTCTTTTGTTAGTATGCTGATATGCCGATGTGGATCTTTTGAGCCAACTGTCACTATTTTCCCCTCATAACTCGGAAAATATCGACCGCACGAAAAAAATTATAATGAATGGAATTATAGAAAATCGTATTTTCAACAATTTCAGTTTCTACACTTTTTGTCAGAAAATTGAAAATAGCGGAGATATTGAGCAAAAACAGTTCTCGTTTAAAATCAAGATGGCGCCTAACGCAACGGTGGAATTCAGTCGAGATTTTAAATTTATACTACTATTTACCCTCCCTAAAGATTAGAAAAATAAAATTTGGGGCAGCTCTTAATGCAAGGTTAGGCCTGTTATTCGTCTAACCCGACTGGACTATTAGTTTTTTAAAACGCGGTAGTGGATATTTCGTTAAAATGCAAGAAAATATCGTAGAAGAAGATCAATTTCAAGATATAGAGGTCAAGCGGCCAGTCGAGCTATCCTGGATTTGTTGCCGAGGAAATACAGAATGCAATATAATACCGCTTATAATAAGTTTGAGAAATGGTTTGAGAAATGGTTTGAAAAATTTGACATTTCACTTTTAACTGCAGTGCCTTAAAAGTTTTAAAGCACCAAGTGCTATAAAGTGACATTTTTAAGGCTCCTATGGAGTGCTAAAAATTGCAATTTTAACACGTTTGAAGAAAAAAAGTATTTTTATATACAATTAAACACTTAAAGGGCCCCATCTATTACAGAACGTTTTCGCTCTAAGTAGAGCATCATCAGTGCTCTTAACTACGTCATCATGTCCATAAGGTTGATATCACTAGTATGATATATTATGTTAAAAAATCATAATTTAAAATAAAAATCGACCTCTTTCGGGATTTATTTCCAAAATCACCCATTCACGAAAAAATGAATTTATTCAAACCTTTACGTGCTCATTGTATATTTGCATAAGTACGTTATTTCTCGTTTTATGTTAAATTTATCTAAAAATATAATTTATATAAATTCACGCATTAAAACAAATTGGGGTTACAGAAAAAACCCATCCCTTTGAATTTAAATATACTCAAACATCAGCTGACGGTGTGACGCACGTTTCACGTGTAATTAACTAATTGACCTATAAATATTTTTGAAGTGCTGGACATGCATCATGACACTATACTATCAACAGCCACATCATACTAAAAGCTAGAGAAGGGATGATCTGTTTTTTTCGGTAATATAATATTATTATTTTAAAGCCTATAATAATAAGAAAATTGTACATAGGATAACGAAACTTATCATTATATTAGGCTACCACCACTAGCAGCATTAAAATATAACTACTATATTATAATGTTCTAATAAGAAATAAGCCACAATTTTACTAAAAAAATTATTTTATTAACGTTTCGACGCCCAAATCGGGTGTCGTTGTCAAATTACAAAAAAATATTAATTAATTAATTGAAAAGGTCAGTCCTACAGAATCCACCAATTAGAAATACTAATTGCAGCTGCGCAAGAAGCAATATATTAAACGCTAACAGGTTTGCTTATCAACTAGAAAATACTCTTTACTCCAAAATATTAGCCCTGTTACTCCAAAAGAAGTATGTATGGAAATAAAAGAAAATATAAACCCAAAGAAAGCTCCATGATTTGATCTCGTCACTAGAGAAGTGTTAAGAAGCAACTTCCAAGGAGAGCCATAGTAAAATTAACACATGTTATAAATACTTCCTTTAGGCTGAGGTACGTACCAAAGATATGGAAGGTGTCAGAAATTATAATGACACTAAAACCAGGAAAACCTCCACAAGAAGTTTCTTCATATAGGCCTATGTCATTTCAAAATTATATGAAAGATTACTCTTGAAGAGACTAAAACCAATTATACAGCAAAAAAATCTAATTCCTAATCATCTGTTTGGGTTTAGAGAAAGCCACTCAACGATAGATCAGGTACATAGAATAACAGATATAGTAGAAAAAGCTCTGGAAGGAGGGAAAGTTTGTTCTGCAATTTTTCTCGATTTAGTGCAGGCTTATGGCATGATTATATCATAAAATGAGATGCTACTTACCAAAACAATATCCTGAACTCCTAGAATCATATATATCCGACAGATACTTTCGAGTTAAAAATGAGGAAGCCTAATCAGAATTAAGAGAAGGTAAAGCTCGAGTTCCACAAGAAAGTGTCCTAGGGCCAGTGCTATACCTAATCTATACCAGCGATATCCCATCATTAGAACCTAACACAATTGCGACATTTGCAGACGACACATGCATTCTAGCAGTCGGACAAAACCACGAGGAAGCAGCAACTATGCTACAAAACTCTGTTGATCAAATTAACATCTGGACCAGGCGATGGCGTATTAAATTGAATGAAACAAAAGCTGTTCATGTCAATTTTACTAACAAAAGAGAACAACATATCCCAATCAGTATAAATAGAAACCAAATACCTTATGCAAATATAGCAAAATATTCGGGTATTACATTAGATTCAAAGCTACGTTGGATAGCGATTATTAAGAAAAAAAAGGAAGAATTAGAAATTAAGTTCAGAAAAATTTACTGGTTAATGGGAAAAATCCACTCTGTCTACTTTTAACGAATTGTTATTATATAAGCAAATCCTTAAACTAACATGGACATATGGAATATAGCTACGATGGGGTTGTACAAAAGAAAGTAACATCCAAATTATACAACAATATCAGAATAAAATGTTAAGGAACATCGACAACGCTCCATGGTACTTCAGAAACTGTGATCTTCATCGAGACCTCTAGAGGGATACGGTTAGTCAGACAATAACTAAGTTTGCCGAGAGCCAGGAACAAAGGCTCTCCAATCATGTGAATGTCAAGGCCATCAAACTCCTAGACAACAAGAACCAGATAAAAAGACTCAAGAGAACGGTGCAGTTTGAGTTAGTGCTATTATAAGTTAAACAAGTGCGTTAAGTGAAGAAACAGAGCAAAGTGCGGCTAAAGTATACACGCTAGCTAGTAGTACTGTTATGTATTAGAGCCTAAGGATTATTGCTGAATATGACCTTAGATAAGTTTTTGTAATATTTTGAAGATAGAACTAACTTGCTTATTGGTCATTGATTTACCAGATAGCAATAATCATAAGATTCCTGTTGGAGTTTTATTAAATACAAAAAATAAAGAAAAAAACTAAAAACATGTTATAATTATAATTTTTCTACTATTTAAAATCCACTTTTCTGTGCAACTTTATGCTAACAAACTTGATATTTTCTCACAGTATAAGATACATATTTATAAATACAGAGTGTTTTTTAAAGAATGGGCATAGCTTAACCTTAGATTCCTGAGTTTAAAATATTTCGATTTAGCGTAAGCTTACTTACCCTAGTACGAAAGTTAATAATAACCGAAATACGGTGTCAAAGGTAAACTTTTATTTTATTTTTTTTTGAATATTTCCTTAGAGGCATAGGATAGCAACACGAAATTTTAAGCGGGTTTTTTGGGAAGAAGAGAAATCTAAATTCCCCACCAAAAATGATGTATTACCCAGAGGGCGCCACATATGTATGTCTTTCAGAGCTCATTTAATACGTTCAATTTTTTTTTATCCCCCACTCTGCATATTTGTAAATAAAAACTTTTATTCTCTTAATATTTTTACTTAAAAAAGGTATACTACATTCATCTCGCTAAGCTCAACCGACGATTTATATAATTTTAGTAAATTGTATTTGTTATTGTTTTTATTTATGACTCTTGTAATCTTTGTCTATAAAATTGTTAAATTTTTTATGACCATAAAGCATGTTTCTGTTCTATTCTAACCGTTTTCGAGATAAACGCATTTTAAATGTGCGATACAACATAATTTCTTGCATAATATCATTATAGTTGGACCCGAAAAATAAATTTGAAACCATAATAATTGTGGCAGTTCTCATATATTTATGTCATTGCATCGAAAATTCCATTTGAAGATATTTGCCATGCATTTTTGTAAATTTTTATGGTTTTAAGTTATTTATCAGATTTAAAATGCGTTTATCTCGAAAACGGTTGAACTTAGCGAGATGAAAGTAGTTAGTATACCTTTTTTAAGTAAAAATATAAGAGAATAAAAGTTGTGTTTCAAAAAGTAATTTAGAGCAGGTAATAAAAAAAGTGAACCTATTATATGAGCGCTGAAATTCGTATGTGGCGCCCTCTGGGTAGTACGTTATTTTTGGTAGTGAATTTAGATTTCTCGTCCCAAAAAAACCCAAATTTCGCGTCGTTATCTCATACCTGTCAGGAAATATTCAAAAATAAATAAAATTAAAGTTTAATTTTGACACCCTGTATTTCTGTTATTATCTACTTTCGTACTACGGTAAGCTAGCTTAAATCGACCTATTTTAACCTCAGAAATTTAAGGTTAAACTATGGCCCATTCTTTACCAAACACCCTGTATATGACATTAATGTACAGAAAAGTGACGTTTCTGTGCAGGAATAGTATATTGTACAACAAGAGAGAAAAAAGACATATTTCTCACGAGTGCAGAAGTTTGTTGGCACGAGCCGAGGTACGAGGCGAGTGCCGTAAATTAAGCGAGGGAGAAATATGTCGTTTTCTCATGTGTTGTACACTGTACTTTTTCTATGGATGCGTTTTTGTCACGAGTTCAAACTTCAAAATTAAATAACTTAGGTGCTTTTATGTAGATTATATGCCAAAATTGAAATAAAATACATATTATACACATATGTAGGTATTTAATATTCTTAATATTTATATACTTTTATTTATTTAAAATTTTAGTTACCAGTTATATTTGAACAGTTTTGAAAGGAAATTCCTGGTAAGTTTTGATTTGACACATTTTGTTTGACAAACATATTTGTGTTTGTATTGTGCATGTTATCATAGAAACCGCGATTCTACGTATGGAACCCGTGAGAAAAAATATTTCTCACTGCAATGGCCGACTTTTCTCACACCCTGAGAAATTGTTCGTTTTGAATATAATATGTAAGTAGTGAGAGAAGTTGCACATTGTATAGCATCCATAGAAAAAGTTCTTTTCTGCACAATACTATTATCGTAATAGTCATTTATGAAACAGTTCGTTAAGTATGCTTTTTGCGTACGCACGCGATGTTTAGAGCACGAGCGACAACGGAGTGAGTGCTATACATCGGGTAAGTTCGCAAAAAGTACTTCACGCACAGTTTCATAGAATATTTTATCTATGATCAACAAATAAAAAAACTGTAACTCTTCGTCACTGGAATTTATTTCTATTCTACAATTTTTAGAACTTTGACATTTAAAAATTCTACCTTCTTTCAAACCACAAAACTGTCAAAACTTTTGTCGTAATTTATTGCTCATTAACGCGAAAGTTTTTTTTTTTTTTTTTTTTTTTATTTAATGGCATAGACATTAGTCATTCAGCCAGTTGCAATAAACAAAATGCAATCCTAATCCTAATACAAAATAAACAGAAACAATATATACAGACACAATAAATAATACAATACAATAATAATACAATAAAAACAATAATGGAACTCTGATAAAGTGATAAAACATTTATGACAAAAAAAAAGATGCAAATCTGAACTTAAATCATAAAAAATCTCATGCCCGCGTACAAATCTTATAGGACTGTGCGTGTATTTGACAAGAAATCTATAATGATATTGTATATTTGTTGTGAGCCTGTAGCCAGCAAAGACTGTATATTGAATGGTGCATGCATATCAAGTTGAATTAAATTTTTATAGAGAGAGTTTGAATGCTGTTGAAACTTAGTACATTCAAAAAAGATATGATCAAGATCACCCTGCTTTCCGCAATGTTTGCAATTATTGTCTTCAATCACATTTATTTTATATAAATGACTTGGATAGCAAGCATGCCCAAAACGTAATCGATTTATAGTTGTTATATATTTACGTGGAGCTTTAAAACTCTTAAACCATGTATTTTGTGGAATCACTGGTTGTAAAGTGGTGTATCTTGTGGGGTTTGTTAAGCAGTAAAGATTCCATTGATCTTTCCATATCGATAGTTGGTTTCTTTTAAAAATAGTAATAACATCTGATACACATAAAGAATATGACAATAAAGTGCCTGATGTTATACTGGATTTGGCTAAGTAGTCTACATACTCATTATCTTTGAGTCCAATATGTGCCTTAACCCAAATAAATTTTATATTGAAGCCAGAGTCTTCTAACTGCTTTAACATATCCTTTATTAAAAATATGTAAGGATTACTAAATGTTTTGGGCAAAAAAGTATTTTTGATATTCTGTAAAACTGATAGGCAGTCTGAAAGAATTAACGTTTTTTTAGTATAAGAGTTTTTAATATATTTCAACGCTTCGAGTATGGCCAATGATTCCGCAGAGAAAATTGAAAACTCATTGGGAAGTTTGTATTTGAATTCGAAACCTCCTGAGGGTAAAAAATACGCACAGCCAGACCCTTTTCCTGATTTAGATGCATCTGTGTATATAACTGTTGCATCACTGTAGCAGTTCAAAATAGATTTCAGGATATTGTTGCTGATTATGTTGTTTTCGTTGTATGTGGGTATTATTACATCAGTTTTATGGAAGAGAGCAAAGTAGTCTAAGTTTTTGTCTACTGTGTTTAATTCCTTTGAAAAAATAGGATTGTTCTGTAATGCAGTACATAAAGGCGGAGATGGTTTTTTAATCCAATACTTGTGAGTAAGATCTGATTCGTTAAGATGACATATACTGGAAAATAATTCGAAATTTGTAGTGTGTGCTTTAAGTACCCATTTTTCGCTTAGTAAATTTCTTCTAATCTCTAAAGGAGGCTCAGAAGCTTCAACATGTATTGGTTGTATAGGAGTAGATCTCATAGCACCTAAACAGATTCTCAAGGCAGAGTTTTGGAAAACGTCAATTTTTCTTAAAAGGTTTTTGGAAGCAGAACCGTAGAGAGTAGCACCATAATCTATAATGGATCGTATATAAGCTCTATAAAACAATAAAGATGTTTCAACATCGCAGCCCCACCACACTCTAGTTGTCATTCTAAGGAAATTAATACCTTTGCTACATCTATCCAGCATATATTGTATGTGTGGTTTCCAAGTTAGTTTTTTGTCCAGAATGAGTCCCAGATATTTGACATTATTTTTAAATGTAAAAGATTGATCACTAAGTAATACATCTTGGTTTATAGGAAGATTGTGTCTTGTAAAGACAGATACTGCTGATTTTTTAATTGATAAATTTAAGCCGTTCTCTAAGAACCATGGAAATAGGGAACTACAAACTGTACTTAGGTTTTGCATACCGTTTTCATATTTCTTGCTTTCCATATAGACACAAAAGTCGTCTGCATATTGTATGATTTTGAATGGGATGTTGTTTATTTGCATCTTATGTATGTCAGAGGTGTACAGATTAAATAAAATTGGTGATAATACTGAGCCTTGTGGTATACCGTAATAATTATGTCGAGGTCCTATTAGTTTATTATTATGATCTCTGATGTAAATTACCCTATCTGTATAGAAACCGATTATTGTGTTAACGAAAGCAATTGGCATATGAAAAAAATTTACCATTTTATGTTTTAAGGTTGATAAACAAACTGAGTCATATGCTCCTTCAATATCTAAGAATAGTGCTGCTAAGTAATTATTTTTAGTTAAGTTATTCTGTACATCTACAACAAGTGTTGTGAAAGCGTCTAGAGTTCCAAAACCTCTTTTGTAACCAAACTGGTTTACTCGAAGTAAATTCTCTTTTTGTAACCACCAATCTAATCTAAATTTTATAAGCCTTTCTAAAGTTTTAAAAATACAAGACAGTAAGGATATTGGTCTATATGAACTTACGATGTTTGGGTCTTTTCCGGGTTTAAGGATAGGAACAACTAAGATGTCTTTGAAAGAATCGATAACTATATTTTTTTGGATGATATCATAGAAGACATTTAAAAGAAGTTTTTTAGCAACATCTGGAAGGTTGGTTAACATGGGGTATTTTATATGATCGATACCAGGAGAAGTATTTATGCGGTTTTTAAGGGCAAAATCTAATTCAGTTTCAGTAAATGGTTTTAACAGGAAGTGATTATTTGAATGATGACTTTGTGTAGATCGTGTAGGTGAATTTTGAGCAAAAGGAGGACATACTTTATTAAAAAAGTCGTCTAATAGATTATCATTGAAGGGTTTTATACTAATAGATGCTTTTCGATTCATTTTGTTGGCCTGTGACCATATCTCCTTAGAGGAGGTATTTTTGCTTAAATTAGAACACCATTTAATCCAACTAGCTTTGGCTTTTTGTTTCAACTGCTTTTTAGTATGAGCAGTAACTTTCTGACAATTTAGATAATTATCAAGGCTTGGTGAACGTTTATACAATGCTAATGCTTCTTTTCTGTCATTGATTATCAGATCGCATTCTGGGTCCCACCATGGTGGAGGCGATCGATTTTTAGATTTAAAAATTTTGTATTGAGGAATAGATCTAATTGCAGCATCATTAATGCAATCTAATAGAAAACTATAATTTTGATAAGTATTGAAAGAGCTATTGTAGTTGGAAAACATGTTTTCAATTAAGGATGTATACAGGGACCAATTGGCTTTCTTGATATTCCATTTGCTTTTTGGATAAATTATTTCTTGTGAGGTGTTGGTTATTGAAAAATTCATAGATATAGCAAAATGATTCGAGCCTAAGGTGTCAGATAAAACTGACCAAGTAAATTTACTGGCTATATTAGCTGTGCAGAGTGAAATGTCAATAATAGATTTTTGAGTACCATATCTAGGAAGATATGTAGGTTCTCCATTATTCAAAATTACAAGATCTAGGTCTTCGATACTGCTAACAATTTGGTTACCAACTGGATCATTACGCAGTGAGCCCCATAGTGAGTGATGAGCATTCATATCTCCGCCAATTAAAAAAGGTGATTTGATTTGTGAGAAGATATTTATCCAATCGTTTTTGGATGTACTAATATTTGGAGGTCTATATATAGATAAAAAACTTAATTCTATTGTGTTACATTTAACGATAGCACCGCAAACTAAAATTCCCTCATTAAAATTGTTTCTAATATTTATTTCACGAAATGGTATAGTTGTTTTAATTAAAATTGCAACACCTGCATACCCGTCATATCTATCTTGGCGAATTACATTATAACCTTTAAATGTATAATTTTGATTTGGTTTGAACCAGGTTTCACTTAATAATACAATATCAATATTTTCAGTTATTAAAAAATGAATTAAACTATTTTTATTCGAAACAACGGATCTACCGTTCCATTGCAAAATTTTTAATGATTTAAGTTCTGGGAACATGTTATTTATGAGTGATATCCTCTAAAATCGTTTTTATACCATGGTAAATACTATCTTCACTCATAGTTTTTATATCATCTACAGTTTGAATATTTGTAATCAAATTAAAAATATAATTGGAAATTAGTGTTTCCAATACTCTTTGATCTGATTTGCTTTGACAAATTGGGGGTTTTAAATTAGCAGGAAGGGGTTTGGAGGGCCCAAAATTAAAAGGGAACATGGGTGAATTGTTTTGTGTTTGGTTTGGTGATATTTTTCGTTTTTTAGCTATATTATAGTGGCTTGAGGAGGGTTGGGATTGGGATGTATTATTTGAAATGTTTTGATTTTTATGTGTGGTAGTAGAAGGGGATGATTTTTTTGAAGATGTTGGGAGGGGAGGAAAACTGTCTTCGATATTGTCTAGTGTGGAAAATCTATTCTGAATAAACAATCCCGAGAAGGACGATTCACAGTAATTTTTTGCCTCGATAAAGGAAATTTTTTGCTCAATCATCACGTTCTTTATCTTCTTTTGATGTTCGTATTTTGGACACTTCTTGGATATGGAAACATGATCTTTACTATCACAATGTATGCATTGAACATCATTATCTTGACATGTATGATCTTCATTTTTGATTTTTCCACATTTTATGCAATGTGCTTGTGGACTGCGACACTGCTTGGAAATATGTCCAAATCTTAAGCAATTGTAACACTGTGTTACTTTGCCAATGTAGGTTTCAACAGGAAAAAATACACTATTTATTGAAATGTAGCTAGGGAGAATATTTCCTTCGAAGGTGACTATCATTGTCCTTTTGGGTACATAGTTAGTTTTTCCATCGGTGTCAACTTTTCTGTAAGTTCTTTTAAAGGCTATTATGGGGGAGGGAGATTTACTATTATCTAACAAATACTTTTCATCGTATTGAGTATCAATATCTCTTATTAGGCCTCTTATTTCTAGTAAATGGTTAGGGACATATGCTACTAAGTTTTGGTCTTTTAATTTTATATTTTTAACTAAATTATTTGCATCTACGATTGACCTTAACAAAACTTTAATTCTGTTTTTTCCAATGGCTTTTATTTCAATAATATTAGGAATGTTCAATTTTTTATGCAAAATGTCCGCAACAGTAAGTGGATGTAAACGGCCAATATCCTGATTGTTTGATTTTTCTATATATACATAAACATTATTAAAATTGTACTTATCTGATGCAACGTTGAACAATTTTTTCTCTACAACTTTTTGCGGAGGTGGAATTTGTTGTGTCGGCACTTTAATAACATCTCTGGTTTTAGTTGTAATTTTCGCAGTAGAATCATCCAAATTTTCTATTAAACTTGATTCAATAATATCCATTTCACTATTCTCACTAGCACCTGAAAAGTTTTCACCTAATGGTGTCCCTGGGGAAAAAGCTTCCCCCATTGGGGGTCGCTTATAGCACTGTTTATCGCACTCAATCAATATCAGTTTTTAAATCACACCAAGTGTCCTTTTTTCTACTAATTAACTCGCTAAATAGTTAATTTTATTAAGAGCAGATTTTAATGGGCACTGTCAGTTTGACGTTTTGCGTGACAATGAACGCGAAAGTTAAGGATATTTGATTAGGTATATGAAAGTGTTTCAAAAACAGTACGAAAAAGTAAGTCGCATTTAAAATACATTGTTATTTCACGCACACTTTAAACACTTCACGTACTGCTATCTATAATGACAGTTTTCACAAACTAAAAACTTCTACATACTACATAATATGACATAGTAGTACATTCTTTCACGGTTTTTGCTGTAAATTTTAAAGAACCACCTGGATACCCATGAAATTTGGCATAGGCATAACTAACATATGTGATATGGTGCCGATGTGTGCTTTTGCCCTGTGGTTTACTTTCACCCCATCTCGGGGGTGAAAAAATATATGTCCAAGCTAAGTCCCGAAATGGATAAACTGACTAATTTTAAGCAACTTTTGTTCTATGGAGTTTTTTCACAAAATCAATACTTTTCGAGTTATTTGCAAGTGAATATGTTCGTTTTTCAACAAAATAACCACGGTTTTAGACGGTTTTTCGCAAATTACTCGAAACGTAAGTATTTTGTCGAAAAAAATATTCTGAGCAAAACGATAGCCAATAAAAAAGCAAAAAAAACGGTGTATATATTAGGTCTCTATACCTAGAAAAAGCAGAGTTATAGATAATGAAATATAGGTTTATATTAGAAAAATTCCAAATAGAATAATTCAATGTGAAATATCCAAATAACGAAGCATTCTTGGGGAAAGCACACTACAACTTTCTTAAAGTCTTTAAAAAAAGCTTTATTTCTGTTTTTATAAAAAAAATTTATAGCATCAAATGTAAACAAGTTACGCTCAACATAAAGTTTTTCCCTTTGGTTTTGGCAAAAAAAAATCAAGAAGATCACCCCCGAATTAGTAATTTAAATTAAATTAATCGTTATCGCTTCAAAAGTTACTTTACTTATGTTGATTTTATATGATCTGTAAGTTTCGTCGATTTAAAGTGCTGATTTTTGAAAAAATGTGGTTTTAAAGTAAAATTTTTAAAAACTTTAATTTTGAAAAAAATCCTTTTTTCAAAATAACTTGAAAATTTTTAGAGACACCAAAAATCTTAAACAACAAAAAAAAGTCAGCTTTACTTTTCTGAATATTTTTTATTTTTTTGTTTTTTTTTTTTGTAAGATAAAAATTGGTTAAGATTCGGTGTTTCTAAATTTGCATATAGTTGTGATAAATGACTCGTTCAAGCCCCTTTAACTACAGTTTTTTTTTAATATGGACTTTGAACCGATGAAACGTACAGATCATGTGATTAATACATACGCGAGTAAAAAACTTGTAAAGTGGTAACAATTAAATTCATTTTAAATGCTATTAGGGGGTGATTTTCCCGATTTCTAACCAAAAAAAATGACCAACTTTATTTTGAGCGTAACTTGTTTACTTTTGATGCTAAAAATTTTTTTAGAAAATATAAATAAGCATTTTTTTAAACATTTTAAAAAATTTAAAAAGAGTTTTCCCCAAAAAAGTGCTTCGTTTCTTGGTTATGGCACGTTAAAATATTCGATTTGGAATTTGACGAATATGAACCTATGTGTTATAAGCTATAACTTTGCTTCCGCTAGGTGTAGTGACCTAATGTATACACCACGTTTTCACTTTTTTACGTGCTATATTTTTGTTACGATTTTTTTTTTCGACGAAATACTTACTTTTTAAGTTATTTGCGAAAAACCGTCTGAAAACGTGGTTATTTTGTAGAAAAATTAACATATTATTCACTAGCAAATAACTCGAAAAGTAACTTGGTGAAAAAACTTTATAGAACAAAAGTTGCTTAGAATTAGTCATTTTCTCCATTTCAGTACTTATTGCGAACATATATTTTTCGCCCCCCAAAGGGGGTGAAACTCACCTCTAGGACAAAGGCACACATCGGCACAATATCAATTTTTTTCTTTGACTTGTTAGCTATGTGTATGCCAAATTTCATGTCAATCCAAGTGGTTCTTTAAAATTTAGAGGTTTTGCAATATTTTACCTTTAAAAAACGTACTATAGAGTAGATAAAACAATTTTCGGAATGGAAATTGAAACGTCAAAACCAACGTAAATAGTAATTTTTAATAAAATTTAATTACGGTTTAGTCCCATATAAATAATATTAAAGTTAAACATGCGACAAGAAAACAGTTTCAGAACCTCTTTAATAGAACATAACTTCGCATTAACCTCATTTTTAGTCCGAAGCTGAAATCTTGTCCCAGAATACTCAATTCATGTTCATAAAAAATATATTCCCTGCTTTTTAGATTCAGATGTATATTTTAAGTTTGCATATATTTTATATTATGTTGTCGGTTGTAGTCTAGGGTCCGTAAATAGGTCAATGTGACCTTTTCAATTCAGATGTATTTATCCTTTTTATATTTGATATATTCATCTCATTTTTTTTGTATTTTTGGCTGTTGATTAGGAATTTGGAAGGTGATATCAATCGGAGTGGTCAAAAAATTGCTATAAACTATTTAATTGTTTATAGTTTCTAGCTCGTAAACTAAAAGATGAAAAAAGTTAAATACTTCCCTGAAAAGTAAAAAAAAGAGTTTATTAAACTTTAGTACAATAATTTAAACTTCAGATATTGTAAAATTACTTCAAATTGGTTGCAAACAAGTATTTTTTTGATACGTTTATGACTATTTACTTTGTTACAAGTATAAATGTGATTTCGTTTGTGTTTAGTGATAATTTATACTCCTATATAACTTCCACAACTACATTAATAAGCACTTGTTCTTAAAATATTCCTACCATCACTGTGCTTTTATTTATTGTAATGCCATATTCCAGTTGCACGAATACTTAATCCATAGTAGGTTATATTCCGAATACATGGTGAGAAGGATTGGTGAAAGCACATAACCCTGACGAACTTATCTATTTATTTAGATACCTTCTGGATCGGCTTTTACTTAAAATTATATATCTTTTAGTACTTCCTCTTTCAGTGGCTCATCCTTATTGGACGTTGGCAGTCACTCCAACTCACGAAACCTTATTCACTCACTGCTTCCTTAAATAATTACAATGAAGTTCTTCGGTCCATTATCTCCAGTTCTTAAGCCACGACATACGTCGTCGACCTGGTAATATTTTTCCTTTCACTTTGCCCTGCATAATAAGTTGAAGGATATAATATTTTTCGTTTATGTTACAAGAGTATGATAGTTTCCTTTGTCTTAACGTTACAAGTAGTTATTGCTGTTATTGGCATATCCTTTGCAAGGCAGCTTCATTGGTGCCGTGATGTATCCATGATATTCATAACATTATCCGGTAGCACCCCATTTCAAAACTGGTTACTTTTTTACAATTGGCCCCTTAAAAGGTCCAAGCTTATACGTCATTAAAAGGTTTACACATAACACCTGAGAACTCACAATCTGATATGTAACCGCAATAAATCGCAAGTTGTAATAATATGAGGTCTAGATTCCACGTAGCAAAAAAAAGTTGATTAATAGCAAGCTGAAAATTTGTTAGTAGTTTAACGGTGTCTAGTCGGACAAACTTTGATATACGGGAACACTGGAACAGGGGAAGTTTTAATTATGGAAAAGGTGACAGATTTCGAAAGTCAGACTACGAATACGTCCCATGCATTTTGTCGGACAGAACTTCGAATTGATTTGTCACCCTTTCATTTAACTCTCATGAAAAAATAGACTGCTATTGACCAATAATAAAAATCCTGTAATTTGACACGTTTTTCGTGTCGGACTTATTAAAATGCACCAATATATTTCGGACAAACATTTTTTTATAGAATAGGCTAAATGCACCAGTTGTTGGCCATGTGCTAGTTATTGGCCTACTAATATGTTTTGATTAGAATTAGGAAAATGTTGATATTTTGTTAATTCTAACTACAGTCGACTCGCGTTAATTCAGACCTGCGATAATTCGAACCTCTCTATAATTCAAAGTTATCACGAGTTCCCTACAAAATCTCTTTAGATTTCGAACTAAATCAATACATTTTTATGCACTTGGTAATTCGAACGAAAAAAATCATTGCTATATAACAAAAGGACGCGTTAATTCGAACTCATCGGCGTCCAGCACTCGACAATTCAAAGTTGCAGAGAGAAAGATGCGGAAAGATTGTAGTAAGTACAGTTTTCTGTACTTTTTCTTCTGTACTTCTAATTCACATTATGAATACATACATGTATGTAAACGAATTCTAATTTTTAACTTGTGTCATCGTTATAGAATAGCAGTTAATAAATAATAATTGATCAACACTTAATAATTCGAAGATTTATTTATTTTCTCCCACAAATTTCGAACCATGTGATATTTCAAACACTCAATAATTCGTAATATTTTAAGAGTCCCTCGAGTTTCGAATTAACGAGAGTCGACTGTACTTTTTTTAAGTTTGGCAACATGTCTCCTAGAGTATGACACATCTAGTTTCAAGGTAACCATTACATTTGAGTCAGTATTCGATGTTAACTGAGACACTGTTCTGTGCCGCTAGTTTGCAACCGAACTTTTTTTATTTACCTAGCTAGAGAAACTTGTGTTGGTCGGTAAGTACTATATAATGCAATTCACTTTCTACTTTATATTTTATGTTTTTGTGTGAATATAGTGTATATCCTGCTTCAAACTGCATAACGAGTATAACGTTATTTATACAAATAACGTAAATTTTAAGGTGGCCAACTACTAATGCATGAAATTATCAATGTATCAGTTATTGGCCTAGATGGCCAATAACTGAAACATTCGATTTTGTAAGAATCTAGTGATTGACATATGTTAATATTTAGTGTTTTATGTGTGGCCAATAAGTAATTATTATAAATTGTTTTAGAAACTATACCAAAACGATCTAAAACTGAAAACAATTATAAAAAAAGTATTCCGAAGACGATGTTAAAAAAGCGTTAGAGTTAATTAAAAATGGTAGGAGTGAGCGAGAAGCCTCAATAATTTTTAATATTCCCAGAGCCACCATAAGTTACCGGTAAAGTGAAAAATTTCATAACAAGATAATGCATGGACCAGATTTCTTTCGAAGGATGAAGAGGAACAACTGAAACGCTGGATTTTTCATTGTCAAATTAGAGATGTTCGTGTTGAAGACATTAAGGACTCCGTTAAATCATTTTTAGAGAGTAGCCCTAGAGTTAATCCATTTGTTGAAAATAGAGCAGGTAGAACACGGCTAACAGCATTTCTAAAATGCAATCCCAACATTTCGCTAAGGACTTCAGAGGGAGTGACATCATCAAGTTCAAACATTAATCAAAGAGATATTACCCAATGGTTTAACAACATAAAATCTTATCGAGATAAAAAAGGAATTTCAGACGTTCTTCAAGACCCAACAAGAATCTTCAATGGTGACGAGACATGTTTTTATTTATGTCCCAAAAATAAAAAGGTTTTGGCTATGAAGGGTTCCAGAAACGTCTATGAAATTGAACATAACCCAGTTATGTTCACATTTTTTGCAATAGGCAATATTTTACCTCCTATGATAATTTATCCCCATATAATATTTTAAGTGCTGTGCCGAATTCGTGGGGTATTGGTTTAAGAGAAAATTGTTGGATGGACAACAAAAACTTTTATGAATATATTGGAAACATATTTAACCCTTATTTAGATCGAAATAATATTACACGTCCGGTGAAACTTTTTTTGATGGGCATAAAACCCATTTAACTGTACAGACAAGTCAACCTTGTACAGATTTGAAAATTATTTTAGTAGCGTTATATCCTAATGCCACGAGATTAATGCAACCAGCTGATGTGGCTGCATTTAAGCCTCTAAAAAATTTTTGGAACAAAGCTGTGGTTCAGTTTAGGAGAGACAACCCACAAAAAGTGTTAAAGAAAGTACAGTTTGCTCCTGTTTTAAAATCTGCTATAGATAGGTTAAATCCAGATGTTATCAGAAGTGGGTTTAGGGCATGCGGTATATTTCCTTGTAATTCTTCTGCTCTTGACTATTTAAAATAAATTGGGAAAGAATTTGAAACTGAAGATAATCTGGATAAGCAAAATGATTTATTAACACTTATTGATCCAAATACAACAATTTCTTATACACAATTTTGTGAAATAGTAGGCAATGACAAAATTAAACAGCTATGTCGAAATAATTGTAAAACTTAATTTGATGATTACCAAATATTGAAACAAATCTTTTCAGCATTTACAGAAATATCCTCGGTAGACATATCTACAAAGGACGAACAAAAAAATATTTTAGACGAAGAAGTAAAATTTTTAGACACAAGTGAATTAGTTTTCGATATAAATGATATACCTGTAATAATAGATGATACTGAAATTGTAAACATCCCTGAAATCGAGAACGAAACCTTGATAGTACCCGAGAATGAAATGTTCAACATGCAAGGCATAGAAGAATATACAAATCTAGCTGAATCAAGTGTGACGAAAACGGTTAAAGAAGATCAAAAACCCGAGAAATCCCTAAACATTTCTGAAAATATATCTGTAACTGCTACAAATAAATCTATTGCGACTTACTTAGTATGGCCAGATACTCTAGCACGAAAAGGAAAGAAGCAAACTCAAAAGCTTCCAATTGTTCTAACTTCATCAGATAGAAGAAAAATAGAAACAGAAAAAAATGGAAAAAAAAAATAGAACAGGAGCGTAAAAAGGAACAAAGGAAACTATAAGAAAGGAAAAACAAAGTATTAAAGAAAATCAAAAGAAAATAATAAGCTCGAATAATAAAAAATCCAAAAAATTAGCTAAAAATTTTAATAAGTCTGAAGAGAAAAGACAGCCCATAGAAATGATTTCAACAGAATTTAAAAAAAGGTGTAAAAGTTCACTTTCCTGTTGAAAAATATCAAGAAAAGAGAAAAAAGCATTGAAAGTGTTTTTTCCTCTAAACCAGGAAAGTAGAAGTAACAATACTGCGGTTTTTGGGCCACTACTACCTGAATTTGTCAAAGTTCCTACACCAGAATTTCATTCTCACAAAAACTCATCAAGCTCTGTAAATTACCAAGATAATATTGACATTTTCAAGCATTCACCTACACCAGAAGAGAATTTGAGATTATCTCCGAAAATATTACTAGCCCGCACTAAATCTCCAAGCCCTGAGAAAAAAATTGTAGCCAAACGGAAATTATTGTGTGTGGTTGGGATATTGACTGCGAAACCCAAGCCTTCATTTGCCTAACGGAAACTATTTGATGATAATACAAATCTGTCCTCAACAAAAATTACAATTCTGTCTGATAATTTATTATCAAATATTCCTTCACACTTCAAAAATCGAAACTTGCTTCCGCGTTTTAAAAATAAAAACTTGGAATCAAACATTCCATCTTCTTCTTCTAAAGGTGCCTATCTTCTGGAGATGTTGGCGACCACATTGACCCATCTTATTCTAATTACGGCAGCTGGAAATAGATCAGCTGACGTTAGACCAGTCCATTTTCTAAGATTGGCGAGCCAGAATATACGTCTACGTCCAGGGCCTCTTCTGCCCTCAATCTTGCCTTGTAGAATCAACTGTAGCAGTCGGTATTTTTCATTACGCATAATGTGGCCGAAGTAAGCCAATTTTCTGTTCTTTACGGTGTTAATTATTTCTTTGTTTTCTGAGCCTCTGGAGAATAGTTATATTAATTGTGTGGTGTATCTATGAGACCCTCAAAATACGTTTTACAAACGCCTCTAACCGTTTTATGGCATCTTCTGTCAGGCTCCAGCTCTCAACTCCGTAGAAGAGGACACTAAAGACGTAACATCTAAGAATTCTTATGCGTATATTGATACTTAAAGAAAAGTTGCACAGAATTTTCCTAAGACTGTTAAAAGAGCTTCTGGCTTTTTCAATACGAGTTTTTATTCGTAGCTATGATCCCAAGTATCCTTAATATTGCAGCCGAGATAGCATATTTTCTATACTCTCTCTAGGGGTGTATTGTTTACGGTAATTTGGGCGTTTATGTTAGTGTTTTTACTAATGATCATTATTTTTGACTTCTTACAATTTAGTTTTAGGCCGCATTTGTTACATGCTTCTACAACTTTATCCATGATCCTTTGGAGCCCCTGCGCACTATCTGCCAGCAATACTGTATCGTCTGCATATCTAATATTATTTATAAGTTGTCCATTGACTGCAATACCTTCTTCTGATCCGGCCAAGGCCTCTCTAAAGGTGTTTTCAGAGTATATGTAAAATAATGCTGGTGACAGTATGCAACCCTGTCTAACTTCTTTTTCGACTGTGAAGATTTCGGACAGTTCATTTTCGAATCGAACTGTTGCTTTTTGTTGGAGATATAAGTTTGAGACAAGTCTTATATCTTTACCATCGAGTCCTGATGTTTTTAGGATATCGATTAGTTTTCCATGTGGGACTTTATCAAATGCCTTCTCGAAATCTATGAAACATGCATACACATCGCAGTTGATAACATTCCGTCACATTTTAAAAATCAAAAAGTTTCTAAAGGTGTGTGTTATCTATGTGTACTAAATAGTACAGAGTGTAAAGAAGCCATTAGATGCCAAATGTGTCTTAGAACATATCATGCAACTTGCATAACAAAATTCTATGGCGACACAGATCAAGTATATGTTTGCGAATCTTGTCAGAATAAAAAAGAACATTTACTTTGACATATCCTATTTTTGTGTCCACACTCATTACAAAATCCTTGCTAATCCAAACACCTACCTATCTACCTATTTTAACTTACGAATTATTTGGTAAAATATCACTTTAAAAAATGATGGCCAATCACTAGCACATGTGGTGTTAATAACTGGAAGAGGGTGGCCAATAACTGGTTCATTTGCACATTTCCAAAAGAACACATATAAAATATTTTCAGACATGAAAGAATAACATAATAAAATTTTGAAATATGTAGAAATAATAATAAAATTCCATGATGTAAAAATAGTTATAATAGTGACAAAACATTTCATAGATATATCGACGTGCTCTCCTTAAGAGGCCAATAACTGGTGCTTTTACCCTATATAAAGTTTGCTATTGAATAAACTTAAAAAAACCTACTAGGTTTCACAATCATAAACTTGTCAGGATGACACGTTCCACAATTATTAAAATCACGTTCCAAAATTAAAATTTCCCCTCTTCCAGTATTGCCATTACATCAAAATTTGTGCGACTAGACACTGTTAAGCTATTAACAAATTTTCAGCTTGCTATTAATCAACTTATTTTTGGTACGCGGGATCCAGTCCTATTTAATCCTCGTTTTGTTAAATATACTTTTATTTATTAGTAGGCCTGGATCCCGCGTACCAAAAAAAAGTTTTGATCAATAGCAAGCTAAAATTTTGTTAATAGCTTAACGGTGTCTAGTCAGACAAACGTTAATGTAAGGGAATACCGGAACAGGGGAAGTTTTTATTTGGGGAACAGGTTAAAAATATGGAACGTCAGACTACGAAAACGTCCCATGTATTTTGTCGGACAGAACTTCCAATTGCTTTGTTGTCCTTTCATTAAACTCTCCTGCAAAAATCAGACTGGTATTTATCCCCAACATAATTCCTGTCATTTAAAATGTTCTACGTGTCGGACATATTAAAATGCCCAGTTGGTGATAAATACCAGTCTGATCTTTGCATGAGAGTTAAATGAAATGGTAACAAATCAATTGGAAGGTCTGCCTGACAAAATATATGTGACGTTTTCTTAGTCTGACATTTCAAATTTTTAACCTGTTCCATAATTAAAACTTCCCCTGTTCCAGTGTTTCCATATATCAAAGTTTGTCCGACTAGACACCGTTAAGCTGTTAACAAATTTTCAGCTTGCTATTAATCAACTTTTTTTTTGGTACGCGGGATCCAGACAGTGTGTGTCTTTTGCGTATCTTACTGGTATTTCACGTAGGCATGTGATCGTATAGAGAGTTTTATGAGGTGATTGTAATTATTTAGTTGTTGTTCTTTTGGCTAAATCGTAGCAAACTGTTGCTTTTTTACTTATCCCAAGTCTATTACACCCGCCTTCATATTTACCGTGTTTTCCTTTTCCAATCTTAGCTTGAAAGTCACTCAGGAGAATTGTAAGTTATCTTGATTTTGTGAGAATAGGGCCGACTATATATTTTCGTAAAATAGCTCGTATGGGGCTCCCACGGGGTTGACTGGAGGGCATAATGCTTGTATATTGAGCTTAATAGTGTTGGTTGGAAGTTACGTTAACATGGCACTAACCGATATAGGACAAAAATTGATCACAATTTCCATAACGTTTTGTTTAGTTTTTTAATTAATTAATTAATTAACTACTATTTATGTCACATTATTGATTTTTTATATTATATTACCAATTACTTATTAAATAATTTTAAAATACGTAATCAGCTAATTAGAATAATTGGATGGTATATGAAAAAAGGGTCAATAATCAATCGTTATTGTATGTTCTTAAATAAGACGACCGGTTTCGAGGCTTACATTTTATGCCCCATACTCAGGCCCAGTGTAAGAGTTTGTTTATAAAAAAAAACCTTATAAGCTAACAGTACAAAAATTTTAACAGTACAAAGATTTTAAATAAATAACATAACAAACCGGGGTCTTATATGGCATTAGAATTAGAATAAGTCAGATTGTTTTTGTTAAGATAATTTTTTTAAATAGCCCTTTAAAAAGCGTTTTTTAAGGGCAGTACGATAACTTGCTCATTATGAACATAAATCTTTATTGTTATTAGTTAATTTTATAGTAAAAACAGTTCCCGAAAAATGTTGTATGGCCATATTGTATATTGTATCATTCAGTCTCTAATGTACATCTACCAATACCAAACTTTATATTTTACTTTTTTGCAAAATACACTTGATTTATAAAAAAAGACTATTAAGCAGACAACAGGCATTAAATACTTACATTAAAATTATTTTCAAATGAGGACCTTGAGAATGTACTAAAATGTATTTAATGCCAACATGCATGCAAACATTTACTCGCCGTTTCTTATAGACTCTTAATATAATATATTTTATTGCGGGTTTTAACCTTCGGATGACCAAGCGGGGGAAATTGTGACCCCAGCGTATGTTTTTCTTTAATAAATTCAAAAGTATTTTCAATTTTTAACTCATTATTTTTTTATTTGACTTTAATATCATTCTAGATATCCTCATATTTTGAAATAAAAAAAAATTCCCTATATTTTACGAATAAAAAATATATTCTGAAGTTGATGTTTAGTAAAATACCGTCTATTATGTATAATTCCAAGTAGTTTTACGCTAATGTCGTCGACTTTGCAAAGTAGCAAGACATTTACTCAACATACATACTACACATGACACTTCACCGTGCCGGATCGCCTACCAACTAAACTCACCTCCTCTTTCTCCAGCCGACGGGTCTGGGACCACTCTTAGCGAGTATATACACTGACCCGTCGACCTTACCCTTAACTCCACCCTGGCACTTTTCGCGTGCGTTCCGCAGACTAAGTGACACCCTAGCTGCCCCACCCCACACACACCTCGCAAAAGACCGGCCAGTGAAGACGACCGTCCCGTGCAACCCATGTGTGGGTGAGGCAACCGGGGTGCCCCCCATCCAGCATGAAACTAGCAAGAAGATACCAGTCGGCAATTACGAGTAACTCCAAGCATTCATGTTTTCATTCACTCACACTCACTCTCACACTCATACCTTATAAATTATTACGTAAATAGACTTCCCTATGAGAAATAATGAAAAACGATTATAAAAAATTTTTGTATGGATAAAATTATGGTACGATATTAAATATATAAAATTAAAAGATAAAATCGGTAAAATATTTGTATAAATAAAATTAAATAAACAAATAAATAAAATAAAGTAAAATAACGTGATAAAGCAGTCAGGGTAGGTTGGATGTAAAAGGACCTCCCACCCTGGCTACCCACTACAACACAAACACGTTAAAAAAATAAATAATAAGGGTCATCCCGCTTGCAGTCGCCTCTCTTTTTCCTCTTTATACTTTATTGTTTTGCTAACAAAGGCAATGACCAGGTCGAAGTCGAAGACATTTTTGACCTGGGGTCATTTCCCCCCCCCCTTGTCATCCGTGTAACAAAAAGAGGTTGGTCGTCGGAAGGTTAATGGTTGTACTTTAACCCTTAAGTGCTAACATCTTAAATCAATGACGCTAACTAACCGCCTGACAGACGGGTTTAAAATTTTAAGGGTAATTTTTGTTTTTGTTGAACATTTCAATGCAAAAAAATGTCTCGATGACTTACTGAAAGTATTAATTATTATCTAAAAAACACAGTAATTGATCTAGTTTTTCTGTATTTATTAAAATAAAAAACATTATAACAAGAATGGAAGAATTTTTTGTGTTCCTTTTTACTCCTGAAATAAGGTGTGATAAAAATTAAACAAATTAAGGAATCTTAATAAAAATTTATAATCAAGTTAAACAAAGAGTAAGAAAAATGAAAATAAAAAGGTTTTTAAAAAATGTTAAAACAAAAACTGACAAGTACTATAGTTGGTACAGTGTAGCAATGGTAGTCAGTGGCAACGTATTCATCACAAATTGATTTCACTTCACTTATGTCGCCTTATACCTCATCAAACCATTTTAAAAAAATTTCCTCAGGGTCTTTATTCCCTTATTTGATGTTTTTTGACGAACTGGGGCACATTATGTGTAATGACGAACTAGGCACAAACACTAACGTCTGTTAGACGGAAATCACATTTTGAGCCAAAATATCTTTCGAATAACACCCTGCCGCAAGTTGCCGAATTCAATACTACTAAAGAACAACCCAACTTGAAAAGTCATAAACGGGTGGCCTTCAAAATTTTCTAGGAAGGGAAATATCCCACTTTTGACAAGCGATGGCGTCTGAGAGACGGGATGTTAGTACATAAGGGTTAATACGATGGCACTAAACACCACTTATAGTAGGTAATTACTTTTATTTTCCATAGTAAATACACACAAAATTCAATACTATATCTTAAAGAACGACTTATTATGATACGACGTCGCAAGGGCTCGCGCTTTTTTCGATCGTTTGAAATGATTTAAATAAATAGAAGGATTTAATTTTTAATTTTAAATTATTATGAAGTTAAAATTCTGGAAATATGATTTATAAACGAAACTGGAGATTACCATGTGATAAAAAAATGTGCAAATTCACTATTGTATCGTGCTGTTTTAAAAATAGCAATGTAAAATTGAAGTAAAACTAACAGTGCCAAATTAACATGTAACAATAACACAGCTCATCTCTAGAAAAAAACATTACAATTTTTCGATAAATATAAATTGCACCCTTGTGATGAATCATTTTTTGCTAGTTTATTTATTTATTTTTTGTTGTTGAAAATATGAAATGAAAGTTCAAAATAGATCGGTATTGGGTTGTACCAGCTTTCCAATTTATTCTGCTGAGTGCATTTGTTTGGTATGAAACTTTCATATTGATTTATATTTAAATAAATGATTTTTAGTCACAATGCGGAGTAGTATTTAAAATATACTGTTAATAAACCAGTTTTTGTAAATAGATATTCAATAAACTGCCAAATATTTTTAAAGTTGACAGAGATGGGAAAATATTTAATTACATTAAATTCTTCGTTATACAGATTTCCGAGTACTCTATATTTATGTTCCTTGAAATAAATTAAATCTCTAAATATCAATGGTTGAAAGCTGTGATAAAGAGTTCTCATTTGGAAAACATAATAACCAAAATTAAAGAAGACCTATTAGGCGAAGCAACGAAGCATTAATCCTAGGAATTTTGTGCAGTAAGATGAATAGCCATACAACTTTTTGCATTTAATCCAAGAGAGTGTCAGGCAATTTTGTGAACTAAATTGACCTCCCTTAAAAATTTTTGTGCATGAGAAATTGAATTTTCAAAGTGCATCTCGAAGAGATGGAAAATTAAAAATTTAGAACACAGGAAATATTGATCGAAATGAGTTCAATTTTTGTACTTGGGAGTTTTGGACGTCACTGAACAGTAATTTCATAACGACGATGGTCTTCGAGGTACCTGGTGCCCAATGTGGAACTCGTCGTCTGGGACGAACGAATAATTCGCGGGAAGATCAAATAATTCACGTAATGAAGATTGAATCGAAAAACTGAAAAATACATGTTCAATATTTTTCAAAAATCTATCGAATGACACTAAACACGACCCTCCCACTCCACCCCCTGAAGGTGGTGTGGGTGTAACCTTAAAATTTTAAATGGCAAACCCTATTTGTTATTGCAAGTTTGGATTGCTTACGTAAAAATAAGCAACTTTTGTTCGAGACACTTTTTCGAACTGTGGATTGATGGCGATATAATCGGAAAAATCGATTTATCGTGATACCAGAGGTAAATTATAGAGACGGTCTAATATCTCGAGAAATGCACTTCCAAATATAAAAACAAAAAAATACGTGTTTAATATTTTTCAAGAACTTATCGAATAATATCAAACACGACCCTCCACTCCACCCCCTGGAAGTAGGGTGGGGGTTAACTTTTAAATCAAATAGGAATCCCCATGTTTTATTGCAGATTTGGATTCCTCACGAAAAAAAAAGTAACATTTAATCAAAACATTTTTTAGATTTGTTGATAGATGGCTCTAACAAATAGTGTTTTTCCGATTATAGCGTCATCTATCCATAATTCAAAAACATGTCTCGAATAAAAGTTACTTATTTTTACGTAAGGAATCCAAATATGCTATTAAAAATGGGGGTCCTATTTAAGATTTTAAAGTTACCCCTTCCACCACCCTACCTCCAGGGGGTGGAGTGGTGATCGCGTTTGATGTTATTCGATAAGTTCTTGAAAAATACATATTAAAAGTTAATTTTTTGGTTTTTATTTGGAAGTGTATTTCTCGAGATATTAGACCGTTACATAATTTACCTATGGTATCATGATAAATCTTTTTTTCTGATTATAGCGCTATCTATCAACAATTCGAAAAAATGTCTTGAATAAAAGTTGCTTATTTTTACGTAAGAGATCCTAATTTGCAATAACAAATGGGGGTTTTTATTTAAGATATTAAATATATCCCCACCCCACCTACAGGGGTAGAGCGGGGGTTCGTATTTAGTGTCATTCGGTAGATTCTTGAAAAATGTTGAACACAAATTTTTCAGTTTTTCGTTCCAATTTTCATTTCACGAATTATTCGATCGTCCCACGAATTATTTCCTCAGAGACTCTATGTACCTCGGAGAACGGAGACCATCGCCGTCATAAAATTAGTGTTCAGTGACCTCCAAAACCACCAAATATGAAAATTGAACTCATTTCCGTCAATATTTGCTGAGTTCTAAATTTTTCATTTTCCTTCTCTTCGAGATGCACTTTGGAAAAATGCTTTTTTCTTATGCACAAATTTTTTTGCCGGAGATCAATTTAGTTCACAAAATAGCCTGACACTATGTCGAATCGAATGCAAAAAGCTCCATGACGATTCATCTTACTGCACAAAATTCCTAGGTTTTGGGCTTTTTAGTGCTTCGTTGCTTCGTCTTTATATTAAAATGTAGTGTTGGGCTTCTCCTAAATTCGTCCAACAGATTTTTGATGGTTACTTTTCTTTCCAAAAAAGGATGATTGTACTTTTTAATTTAATATATAATTTAACACAGATTGAGCTGACCCAAGTCGAGTCGCTACTACATTATAATCATGTAATCAAGGCCAACTAATTGAATTCGGTTTATATTCTTTTTTAGGTTTGTTTCACACACTAAGAATTTTAAACGTGCGATGGTTGAAATATATATAGTGGCTCGAATAATTATACGGAATCTTTCTCCCTTCACTGCTTGAAGCGTTCGGGGAAGGGAGAAAGATTCCACATGATTGCTCGAGCCACTATGTGCATTTCAACCATCGTACGTTCAAAATTCTTAGTGTGTGTTTCGAGCGTTACGGTATAGTGTATTATAGGTTTGTTCTAGCAAACAGTCAAACTAGTCAGAAACCGTCAGTAAACAGTTGGTCAGTGAGAGAACATAATACAGTCACCAGTGCTATCCCCTCTACTCGCGCTGGTCGACTATTCGCTGATAGTTTCAAACAGTTTGAAACTGATGCTAGAACAAACCTAATATCTGCTGTACAGTTATATTCTCGTGTTTATGAATTACTTTCCTAATATCACGTTTTAGCATTAAATTGAATTCAAATCGAATATTATGTCAAATCGAATTCGATTTCTACTTCTGCTTCTTCTTCTTCTTTTATATAGGCAGTACTGCCTGGTTTTCTTAAACGGTGCTTTTCATTCTGCCCCTAAGTTGTCATTCCATCTTTTCCTTGGGCGTCCTATACTTGTCCTGCCTAACGGTGACTTGTCCCAAGCTATTATTACTATCCTTGATTCAGACATCCTGCATATGTGCTCATTCCACTCTTCCTTTCTGTTATTTACCCAGGTATTTATATTGTCTACCCCACATATGCGTCTGATTTCCTCATTTCTTACTCTATCCTGTAGTCCTTTTCCAGCAATCCTTCTTAAGATCTTCATTTCGTTGGTTTCCAGATGTCTTCGTGTTTTGTTTGTATCTGGTCTTGTTTAGGCCGTGTAAGTCATAACTGGCCTAATAACTGACTTATATTTTCGGGCCTTTGTTTCCAATCTTAGGTGTTTGTTTTTCCAAATTTTGTCGTTTAGGCATCCGGCCGTTCTACTGGCTTTAATTATTTGGTATTTTACCTCTTCTTGGATATTGTTGTCGGCTGATAGATTAATTCCCAGATATTTGAAAGTCATTACTTGTTGTATAATTTGATTGTCTAACTCCAATTGGCATCTTATTGGTTCTTGAGCAATTACTAAGCTTTTTGTCTTTTGGGCTGATATTTTCATATTCATTGCTTTTGCGTTAATGTTTAACTCGTGCAATAATCTTTGTAGGTCGTCTTCGCACTCTGCTACTAACACGGTGTCATCAGCGTAACAGAGTATTTTTATCTCTCTATTGCCCATTTTGTACCCTCTTTTTTTTTCACTTGTTTTATTATTGCATCCAAGATTATGTTAAACAATAGAGGGCTTAGTTAATTTAATTGCCTGATTCCTGTGTTTGTTTGTATGGGTTCTGTTATTATTCCATAGACTTTCATTTCTATTTTGTTTCTTACATATATGTTTTCTATCAGTTTTATGATATCCAGTGGAAAATTTTTCTCATATAGTAGGTGTATCACATCTTCTAATTGGATTCTATCAAACGCTTTCTCTAGGTCTATGAAACAGAAAGAGGCTGGTTTGTTATATTCTAATGATTTCTCCGCTATTTGTCTTATCACAAAAACTTCATCGTTACATGATCTTCCACTTCTAAATCCTTGTTGTTCATCCGATATATTTATGCACGCCATTATTTCATCCATAAATATTTTTGTTGTGAGTTTCAGTATAGTGCTCAGTAAATTTATCCCTCTATAGTTACTGGGGTCTGCCCTATCACCTTTCTTAAATAACTTTATCATTTGAGTGGTTCTCCATTCTTCTTTACTTCTTCCTGTATTTATTATTTTACTTATAACGATATTCAATTCTTTGTGAAGTCTATCTCCTCCGTATTTTAAAAGTTCATTAGCTATTCCATCTTTCCCAGGAGCTTTTCGATTTTTCATCTTTTTTAAGGCGTTCTTTATATATTCCTCTTTCATTTCTGTTTTCCCATCCGATTCTAATACTGGTGTTTCCAGTTCTTTGTGATTAGCTATTTGATAGAGGTTTTTTAGGTAAGTTGTCCATGTATTTGTATCAATATATTTTACTTCAATCAATTCCTTCATCTCTGCTCTTTGACCTCTTATCATTTTCCACATTTCCTTTTGCATCCCATAAAAGTCGTGCTCCATCTCTTTTGAAAATGCTTCCCAATGTTCTGTTTTCTTCCTTCTTACTATTGAGTTTACTTCATTTCGTACTCTTTTATATTCTTCATATGTTTGTCTCGTTCTTTTGGACTTGTGATCTAGGTAGATTTTCTTTTTGTCTTGGCATTTTTTTTATTTCTTCACAGAACCATGGAGTTCTCCCTTTCTTTCGTATATGTTTACTTATCTTACGTTCTCCAAGTGCTTCCGTTGCTGAGATTTTGATATTATCTCTGATCTTCCTCCAACTTTCTTCTATGTCTTCATCCGGTGTAATGTAGTTTTCATTCAGTACTTTTTGCAGTCTTCTCTGGTATAAATCTCGTGTTGACAAGTCTCGTAGCTGTTTTACCTTTATTCTTGTCTCACATTCAACAGGTTCTTCTTTCCTGTTTCTTTGTAGCTCTATTCTGATTTTTCCGAGTAGTAGGTTGTGATCGCTTCCAATATTAGCTGCACTTAAACATCGCATGTCTAGTACTTGAGAGTGGTGGATGTTTCTGTTTGTCAATATATAATAAATAACGGATCTGTGTCCTCTTGTGTTTTGGAATGTATATTTTTGTTGATCTTTGTTTCTGAAGAACGTATTGTTTATTCGAAATTCGCTCTGAGAGCAAAAGTTAATAGGTAGTTCTCCATTTTCATTTTTGTTTTCTTCATTGAATCGTTGCTGTATTCCTGGTATAAATATGTTACCGACTCTTGCGTTCATGTCTCCTAAAATGTATCTCATTGACTGGTATTTCGTCGAGTGTTTGTTGAATTTAATTTGAATCTCTAAAATTTCTATATATGTATGTCCTTAAGCCACAAAGAACTATTCAAAACCGATTTCTATGTTCGATTTTTAAAAATTATTTTACTAAATTTAGCATGGTGGGATTAACCCAAATGATAAAGTGCATCAAAAAAGTGTCACTGCTCCCTATGCCTATACATAATCTAAAAGACTCTACTGCATTGCATTGGATGGCGGAGCAGAAAAGGAGGTGGCTCCCACCTCTTCTAGGGGGTGAAAATTCTAAGCAAAGTTTCAATATAAAGTTACTAAAATAAGTCAATACTTTTTGAGTTATTATAGATCAAAGATTTTGATTTTTCGTGAAAAATGTATGTGTTAAAGCGGTTTTTCATAAATAACTAAAATTATAACTTTATGCAAAATCATTTTATTATCAATTCAAAGTGAGTTATAGGTAAAAGTGAGTTATAGGTTATTGAATGGATATTTTTTTTTTCGACAAATACTCAAATCTAAGTAGGTAATCAAGCTTCAATAAAGGAAAAAATTCATTTTATAAAATGTATAGTAAACACTTGTCGAATTACTCAGACCAGAATATCAAAGCGCCAGAAGAAGCTGATTGCATCAAAATTGGGTAAGTTATAATGGAAACAAGAGAACAATTTCGAATTCTTTAGGGAAAAGTCAAAAATAAAACATACAATATTTCTGCATAATTTATTGTAATCTCTATAAAATTTTCTTTACTTTAACGTATGTAATGACCTCAAATATTATGTCGACATCATGTTACTTTTGTTTCTTAAGATATCCTCTATAGACCAGGATAGACCTGTATCGTCGCTCACATTAGGTAAATTATTCCGATCCTTTTTTGCACACACTTACTCAAAAAAAAAGTCCTTATAACAAATACACAGGATACACAGGGTGCCGGGAGGTGCCGCGGTCGCAAATAGTTTTAAACAATTTTTTTAAACAAATTAATTTTTTTCAAAAATGAATAAACATTTTCAATTTCGTTGCAGAACGAAAATACAGCCGAACTATATTCTAGTCCAATCAGAGAGTGCAGCAAGCACCTCTACCGGTTTCGAAACTTATTAGTCTCTCATCAGGAGGCACATATGCTGCTCTCTCCGATCCAACCAAAACAAACCCCAGAGTACAGTCCCGGATTGCAACGAACGAAATGGCATAGATGCCCTAGCGGCAACTGCTAGCAAAAAGACTAAGTTTTCAATCTAATGGCATATAAAACAACATAATACTATTCTACATCCCACCAGAATGAAAACAATGGGAACCTTCTCTAGTTACACCTTCGAGGCTTCTACAATTTGCAGGCCATACGGATGCTGAGACTAAGAAAGATGAGGGAATTCTACAATTTACAATTCACGTTATTGTTTTCATTCTGGTGGGATGTAGAATAGCATTATGTTGTTTTATATATGGCGTGAAAACTTAGACTTTTTGCTAGCAGTTGCCGCTAGGGCATATATGCCATTTCGTTCGTTGCAATCCGGGACTGCACGCTGCGGTTTGTTTTGGTTGGATCGGGGAGAGCAGTATATGTGCCTCCTGATGAGAGACTAATAAGTTTCGAAACCGGTAGAGGTGCTTGCTGCACTCTCTGATTGGACTAGAATATGGTTCGGCTGTATTTTCGTTTTGCAACGAAATTGAAAATGGTTATTCATTTTTGATTTACATTTACTCTGTGTAGAGTACAAAGGGAACCATTCTCGTTGGAACTTTACCACGCTGAGCAGATGGGACGTGAATTGTAAATTGTAGAATTACCTCATCTTCCTTAGTCTTAGCATCCGTATGGCTTGCAAATTGTAGAAGCCTCGAAGGTGTAACTAGAGAAGGTTCCCATTGTTTTCATTCTGGTGGGATGTAGAATAGCATTATGTTGTTTTATATGCCATTAGAGTGAAAACTTAGTCTAATTTTTTTCAATTCGTAGGAATTTTTTAGATCATTTGGATCATTATAAGGAGCAAAAAAAGGTATCTTGTGATTTTTTTATAGAATTGATTGTTGTCGAGTTGTATGCGATTTAAAATTTGAAAACGCTAAAATAGCCATTTTCAAGACTTATATTATTTATAACTATGTTAAAAATTTTTTGTATTGAAAGTCAGAAAGTGACTGAATCAAAGTTTAAAGCCGCTCCCCCTCCCTCCCACCCCTCATGGTCCTGAAGAAATTTGTAACAATATTTTATTACTAAGCTGTTATTTTTAATTATTAACAATGAGCGGTAAGAGCGTACTGAGGCAGCCGTCAATGTGAGTGTGAGTAAGATCCACCATCGGACTGCTGGAATAGTGCATCTCTTTCGCACTCGCCATTGACGGCCGCCTAAGACGTGCAAAGCGCTTATTGTTAATAATTTAAAATAACAGCTTAGTAATAAAATAATAACAAAAATTTTTACAGGATCTTATATGGAGGGCTTTAAACTTTGATTTAGTCACTGTCTAACTGACTTTCATAATATTAATTTTTTACCGATTTATTAAGTCTTGAAAATGGCAACTGCTCAACTCGCCGGTCCGGAATAAGAATGACGTAACTGCAAATACTGTAAGAGCGTATTGAGGAGGCCGTCAATGTTAGTGCGAGTAAGATCTACCACTCCGGCAGTCCAACGGTGAATCTTACTCGCACTCAATACGCCCTTATCGCTCATTGCTACTAATTAAAAATAACAGCTTTGTAATAGATTAATGACACAAATTTCTTCAGCGTCATGTAGGGGGGTTTTAAACTTTGATTTACTCACTTTCTGACTTTCATAATAATAATTTTTAACCGAGTTATTAAGTCTTGAAAACTGCCATTTTCGCGTGTTTCGAATTTTAAATCGCATATAACTCGACCACAATCAATTTTAGTGAAAAATCACGGGAGAAATTTTCTGCTGATAATGATTCAACTAATCTAAAAAAAATTTCTACGAAGTGGAAAAATTGATTATTTAATTTGTTTAAAAAAAATTGTTTAAACAATTCTCCAATTGGGTGGAACGAAAAATGCGAAGTCATTATTTTTTACGGGGCTAGTGCGAAAAAGTTGTGTTTTGATGTATAATAAAACTGTAAGAAATCTTTTTTGTATTGGACCCTCTCTTCAGGTTCCATATTAAATTTAAATTTTTTGGAATAACAAAAAAAAATAATAATTTTAAAAATTTATTTTTTTATCAGTTCTTTGAATCTAAATAATTGTTTTATGATACAATATACATTTTAAGATTGGTAGTCTGATTTTATGTTAAAAAATGGCATAATATTTCTAGACTGCAACCTTGAACGAATAAAGCCATCCCTTAATTCTGGTCCACAAACAGCAGATGATGCTTCAGTTACTAACTTAACAGTTCTTTCCACGGATTTTTATGACAAGGCAGTTTAAGACCTCTATGTTGTTGTAATTCCCAGAGTCAATCATATCCCTTACATCTTCATTGGAAATATGTTTTAGCAAAGGAGGAGCCGTAACTTTGAATCCAGAAATATAAATTACGTCATTATAATCTGCAGCACTAAAATTTAATGTGGGTATTTTGAATCTCTGGATCTTTTTTCTTTCTGACTTTCTCTAGCTTTCGGCACTCTGCGTAGTCCTAGCTCCCGTATATGTTTTCGTTCATCTTTCATCATACCGAGTAATACATTTTCGGGATGGGCAAAATAAGCATTCCTTTGGATAACGGTATCGACGAACGTATTGGCCCTGAAAAACCTAGTGGTCCACTGGTGCGTCCGTCTAACTGTTGAGTTAAATGACGTAGAGGTAGCTCATTGCAATGAAATAAGCATACTAGCCATTGAAGTGAAGTGCCGCAGTATTTGTGATGTAGATGGTTGGACTGTAACTGTTGAAAAAGGAGCAATAAATTCTTCTTCATGATCATCTGCCTGAGAAGAATTTGAGTCAGACAAGCTGCTACTTATGGAAGGATTAGAGAAATCAACGGTACATGCTTTAAGAACAATTTCGTCAGTATTATATTTTTGAGAACTTGCCTTTGCCTTCATAGTTCTTTCCATCTTCTTCCTTATTGCTGCAGATGCTGCAATATCCACTGGTCCAATTGCCATTTTTCGACAGGATCGTTGATCTTGAAGAAAAATTTGCTCATTTTGTGGTACTTTCTTGATTTTATCACAAGTACACACACAGTTCCAGTCATGTTGCACTTACAAGTCGCGATATTCAATATAACTTTTTACACTCCTTTCGAAACTAGCAAATCTTTTCTATTTATGAATCAGATGCTTGCTGAGTTTTTGTGTACCTACCGCTTAAGATTGATACTCTGTATAAATATTTTTAATCACATCTGGAATGCACTTATGCGATAATGAGGGAATAGAAGCTTTTATTCATGTTTGTTCTACTTTCGTTGCAACGGCATTCAAGACGTCGGCGATAGATGGATATTTTTTATTATTTGTCAACTTCAGTTCATTACGAATAAAGAGAAAGCACTTTAGAATGTCACACTTAGTTGGTGAAACACGATCATTGAAATTTGATCAGAGCCATATTGATTTTTTCGACAAAAACATTTTTTTTGTTTTTTCATTTTTCAAATCCAATATGGATCCTCAAGATATTTTTTTATTTCAAAATACTTCGCACCAATTGTTTTCATCATCTGACACAACTTTTACACGATAGCCACAATCATTTTTCTTTTCTTTTATTTTTTTGACCTTTTTCGTTCCACCCTATCCTTTAACCTCGGAACCTCTCGGCACCCTGTGGACTTTTGTTATAAGGACCTGTTTTTGAGTTAGTTTTTGTGCAAAAAAAAAACGAATCGCAATAATTTACCTAACGATTGACTAGCCTGGACTACTAACCACTCACCAATTTTCATGAAAATATAGTTGATTTTTACCTTCATTCACTGTACTACTAATCTATTTTTTCAAAATTATTTTTAAATAGACGATTAAATCTTATACATAGGTACTAGACTTCAGCCCACATTCGTTAACCGGACTAACTCACCCGAGCCGCCATCAGGTCGATTTCCTATTTTGTTGGCGTAGTATGTCCGGAACTCTATCAGTATACATTCCATGCCATGTCGCTCGGCTCTTGATATGCATCGTCGTCGGCTGTCGGTTTAGTAGATACGCCTCCATTTCCTCAATTTCCATGGTTGACGGCGATTTAGATCTAGTTACCTCGATATTGAGATATTTAGAGGTGTCGTTAACACGGCGGGACTTTTTCCATTTTCCCAGTACCGAATTTAGCACATAACGAGAATTTTTTTATATATAAATGAAAATTTTACTTAGATAGGTAATTCTTATAGATATACGCTAGGTATTTCTTATTAGACAATTAAATTGTAATTGGACAATTGTAATAGCTAATAAAAAATAATAGTATGTATTTAATAAAAACATCAAAAATTTATTTCATCAAGTCCTGAAAATTTAAAACAAGCTGTTATCTGGTAACAATGTTTACAACTTTATTATGATTTAGGGGGTGGGCGCAAAATATTTGGCCTATGTAATCTAAATGCATTAATTTTTTTCGAATCCTGTGATAACTAAGACCTAAGTATATTTGAAAAATTTAAACGCAGAATGAAAGATTACATATTGCAAATATGTAATCTTTCAGGCCATTCAGCCATTCAGGCCAAAGCCTCTGACAACTTCTCTAATGTTTATTTTAATAAGTTGCAGGGGTCAAAAGTATGAAAAAATTTAGCGTGATTTTTAATTTCAAATATTACATTCGAAAGAAACTTTTTGTTTATTCTGAGGGACTTTCGGCCCTCGGTAATAATGTGTAATCTTTCATTCTGCGTTTAAATTTTTTCAAAAATATTTATTACGTTTCTCATTTGAAAAAAATGAATGCATTTAAACAGTATTGCCCAAGATTTTGCGCCTACCCCCTTAACTGAAATAAATAATCATCTTAAGGATTTATGATTTTATGTTAACCGTCTTGTTTTTATTTAAAATCTCTAAGGCAGACCGCACATCAAAGAAACATGAAACGTAAATTACGTTTCATGGAAATAAACCACTGCTAAACAAATATATGTCCGGCCATTTATGAAACTCTCCGAAAATAAAAATGTGTCATGAGCATGAATCACACTCGTTTCATTGGTAGGCGGACTTTGAGATTTGTTTAGCAGTGTTTTCTTTTCATGAAACATGTTTTTCGTTTCATGTTTCATGTTTTTCGTTTCATGTTTCTTTGGTGTGCGGCTTGGCTTAGAGTTCCTTATTAAAGTGTTAAATTATTAAATATTAAATAATTAAATATTATAACAAAATTATTTATAGTTTTGGTGTTTTAAGTTTAAATAATTAAACATATAGACTTTATATAAACATTAAATGCATTAATTTTTTTCGAATCCCGTGATAACTAAGACCTAAGTATATTTGAAAAATTGAATCGCAGAATGAAAGATTACATATTGCATTGTCGCCGAGGGCCAAAAGCCTCTGAAAACTTCTATAATGTTAATTTTATTAAGTTGCAGGGGTGAATAGTATGAAAAAATTTAGGGTGAGATCTACAGTGTGTCCACGGATGGGGTGCCCAAGAGGAAAAACTTTTATATTTTCAATTTTAGCGAAAAATGTCATTCTTGATAAAAAGTTTTTCTTGTTCTAAAACCCCATAAAATGAAGTAAAATTCAAATTTTTCAAATCCTGCTTAGTTTTATAGCCAATTTCATGTAAATTCCTATAAATTTTTAAACTAATTTCGAAATTGTAACAATATATAACTTGGGAGAACAATCCTTTCGCTTCTCTGGATTATGAAGCCAGACTTTGTCGTTCTCCTTGAATCATCAAATTATTTATTAATTAAATAATTATTAATCCAGTAATTTTAATAATGAAATTTAACACAAGATAAATTCTTTATTGAACGCTTAACAAATTCGCAAAAAAATGAAAATTCGCAAATTATTTATCGGAGTCGACAGTTACTAAGCTACATTGTGGCTTGGCAACACTAGATTATTGTTACGATTTCGAACTTGGTGCAAAAATTTATAGGGATTTACATAAAATTGGCTACAAAATTAAGCAGGATTTGAAAAAATTGAATTTTATTTCGTTTTATGGGGTTTCAGAACAAGCAAAACTTTTTATCAAGAATGACATTTTTCGCTAAAATTGAAAATAAAAAAGTTTTTCCTCTTGGGCACCCAACCGTGGACACACTGTATAAATATGGACAAAACAGTGGAATTTTGAGAATCAACACCGATTTTAATGAAAAGCTGGGTTAAAGCTCGGTTGACCCTCTTCTTCAAAGTCTACCCTATGCGAAACCGGGATTTTACCCTGGGGGTGAAAACAACCCCATCTAGGGAATGAACATTTTTTCAATCAAAATAACTATGCAAATCAGTAGAGTGACCAATTCTTTATCTTTCCAAGTTATTAACTATTGAAACTATGCATTTTTCATTGTAAAAACTCAGGTTTTATAACCGTTTTTCATGACAACTTAAAAATTTTAATTTTATAGAAAAAAATATTAAGAACAAAATTGTGACCAATAAAAAGACAAAGAGATTCGAGTCAGAAAGACCTATTTAAACCCAATAACGACTGAGTTATTGCTCTTTAAAGGATGGTTATTTTCGAAGGACCTCGAAATGGAGAACCTTCAATCCCAAATAACTCGAATAATGTGCAATTTTTTGGTAAAATTTAATCGTTTAAGATACATTAAAAAACCTCTCAAATAAGCTTTGAAATTTTTTTTTTCATAAGGACTGACTGATTTATGACGTAAATAAAGGACCTAACTCTCTGCTTTTTCCTTTTTGGAATGTAACAATTATACCCTCGTCAATACAATCCTAATAGAAATGAATATCATCCCACTTGAAATTAACTTTATTTAGATACAGTTGATATTATCATGCGATTTGACCGGTTTGAAATGCTTAGTTTAGAAAAAATAGTTAATTAAATCAAAAATGGCATTTTTATAATTAAATAAAAAAGTGCATTTTCTTAAATAAACCTAAAAGTATTCATAATACACAAATAAATAAAATCAAGGTTTAAGAAATCCTACAATTAATATTTGAAACATTTTTTGATATTGTGAATACGTTTAGATTTATTTAAGAAAAATATGACTTTCTTTAAAAATTATGAAAACGTCATTTTCGACTTAATTAACTATTTTTTTAAAACTAAGCATTCCAAACCGGTCAAATCGCTTAGATATTATCAATTATACTCAAATAAAGTTAATTTCGAGTACGGTCCTGACAGTGGTAATATATGTCACGTTGAAAACTGTTGCGAAATTTATCAGTTTTTAAATAATAAAATCACAGTTTAAAATTATTTTGTTACTTCCTTCACATAGTTATAGTGGAAAAACCATGTAAACCTAGCAAACCTGACGTGAGTACCAAAAACCACATCATATTATAATTATATTAATAATAATATAACCTATAAAATATCCAAGAAATATAAATACAACCAGTTTTGGGCCAAGATCCACACCGGTTTTTAAGCCGGCGACAGGGCCGGCCTTGCAACGTCTCCGAAATTAATCAATCATGACTTCGAATAACACCATGAACACTACCCGCACTTCATCTCACATCCCATATTTCAGTATTGTTAACACATTTAAACAACCAACAAAAGACGAAGCCATAGTTCTTTCTAGTATTGAAGGAACCAAAGTTCAAGAGTACATCATAGCCGTCGGTTCACTAGTTGGTCCACGTAACGTATTTTTCGCTTCCAGAATTGCCAACAATAGTATATGTCTATATCTTGCTTCTAAAAATATGGTTGATCATTGCTGCATTCCCACAAATATGTCAATATAAAAGAAACTCAAGTAGAAATAAGAAGACTTATCACGCCAGCTCAAGACTGATAATATCAAACGCTTGTCCTACTGTTCCAACCACGTTAATTGAACAAGAACTACGTAAAATGGGTATAAATGCCGTCTCTAAAGTGACTTTTCTTAGGGTATGAATGCCTGAAAGTGAATACAGCCATGTCTTGAGTTTTAGAAGGCAAACGTGTATCATACCTTTAGAAAATATGTCCATTTTCGATTCTTTCATTATCTCTCATGATAATACCACTTAGAGGTTATACCTTTCTATAGAAGGATTCAACTGTTCAAAATGCAAGACTATTGGTCACCAGGAAACAGAATGCTCTGACAATGCTAATACAACCACTTCTAATCCAATCACTTCTAATACAACCAATCCTGACCCAACCAATTCTAATCCAGCCACCTCTAATGCACTTTCAGAAACCTCCCAAAACACACAATCTAAAACAAATATATCTTATGACCAAATAGAACAAAAATATTCTGACAAAGCCTTAACATCCACCTCTAACAAACACCCAGCAGATTGAATTCATTTAAAAAAAAATTGAAAACGATTTCTCGAAAGAAATCCGAAACTTCAAACAAAATGAATACTGAATATAATTCTTAGCCTATATCAAATTGAAGTTTATTTGTTGTTGTATTATTTTTGTGGATATTTTTGAAATATAGTTTCACTTTCAGTTTTGTTTCTGTTTGCTGACGATGTGCAACTAACTTTTATACAACTTTGATCCCCTGTTCTTGGGACATAAAGAAAATGAAACATATATATTCGAAAAGGTACAAACCTAGTCATCCGGGAACATTTTATAATAAAATATGCTAAAGTTCTGCCGATGAGAGCTCGTCAAAATATAAATGAGCTAAATTAGATCTATGCTTCGAATTTTCCATACACCTTTGTGAAGCGAAAGTAGACGATGATTTTCCAACTCAATTAGACCTCATCCATGAGTAGTGACTCCAAGTGTGAATCAATTAGCAAACTAAGTTCAGCTTTAACTAGTTTTCTCGTCTTCTGGGTTTTAGATATACATAAATTTTGAGATATAATACGGTGATCGAAGTAGCTACCAAAGCAGGTAATAGTGCAAAAGTAGAATTGAAAATTTTTAAGCAATTTCAGAGAACAAATTAAAGGTATTTCAAAGTTGGTTACATGAACACCAAATGTTTTTTTTTAATTCAAATTTTAATAATTCACTTTAGTTTAGATTTTTTTAATAAGATAGAATAATTGAACATGAAGCATGGAACAAGGGTTCGAATTTCGTCTTGAAAGGAGTATTAAGGATAGCGTTTTTATGACATGAATCATAAGTTTATCTCACGAGGTAAATATATGCATTTAGCACTACGTAAGGTCTATATCTCATACTTTTTTCAGGAACTTGCACCTCGGGATACAATTTATTCTCAGATTTCTCACTCGTTGATGTACGCTCTACAATTATTGATGCAGGAATATCTGATCATAAAGCGGTTTATACAAACTTTAACGTCTTTAGCATACCTCTCTCGAATATCCGACGTTTAGGTAGGATTTTTTCCACTCGGAACTTTCGTTTAAATTTCAAAATTTATGCATAACTTCTGAGTGGCACTTTCCTTCTATGTACCAGTGATTCTGGCAGTTTCCGTCTATAATTTCAGTGATTTTTTGAATAAGCTTGTCTGCGTCTTCAATAAAGAATTTTCTTTAATTAAAATTAAGCCAAAATATCGCAAGACCTGGACTTCCAAAGCTATACGCATATCAGCTAAGAATATGTGTTCACTACTCTACATTAAGAAATTTACTACCAATGTCGCTGTCACTGAATATATCACCCAGTAGGGTCACCTATCTAAAACTTACCAAATCAGCCTACTATCAAAGTCGTCTGGGAAGCTCTAACATTGTTGCAAAAGAAACTTGGTCCATAATAAACGATCTTCGAAATCAAACTCACACAGCACAAACATGTTTCCTTTCTGACCCTAAAAATCTAAATGGATAGTTTGTTGATGTGGGTAAAAATATAACATCAACTATTCTGTCACAACAAGATCGAATTTCCTATCCCTCTAATTCAAGAAAGTCCTCGAATTCATTCTTTATAAGACCAGATAATAAATCTGAACTGATCCAAACAATCAATAGTATCCAGTCATGAAGTAGGAATCTTGAGGCCCCTAGGCAACCCAAGCTATGAGACCCCTTAAAAAGCCTCCGCATTCTTCCTCCAAAATCTCGGATAACTCCTTTATCTCCGAGCGGTATTCCTAAAGATATATTAATGGACATTTTCTTCTTCTTCTTGCTTTTGTGTAGTCTGCTTATCAATGTGCCTCCATTAACCTTTAATTACCCGCGCATTTAGTTATAACATAACTACACGCGTGGCGTACTTTGTACGCCAAAAGAAAATACACTTAAAAACAGCGGATTTGTTTATTTTTTTTTTAAATACACTTAGTTGTTTGTTATAAACCTTATTCGGCATCAATGAATACTTGGAGTTCCTTTTCAGTAAGCCAATTGGGATTTATAACTGGAATCATGGAATAACTGGATTCCATGATAAATAAAATTACTAATAAAAATTTTTTTTAAATGTGATTTTTTACAGGAGAAAAAGTATTCTTTATAAGGAAAAATATATTTTTTGCCATAATGACTAAAAAACAATTAAAATATGTACTTATATTACGACTTATAGTAATATAATCCTGGGGTATATTGTCCACAACCGGAAACAACAAATAATAAAATGTAAATTACGATATTTCCAGAACGCCGATTATAACGAAACTAAAACCAAATTGTAAAGCACATTCCAGTGAGACGATAGAAAAATAAGCAAGGTCAAAAATTAAATTTTTAAATATATTTCCAGTAGAATTCTTATATCTGGCGTACAAAGTACGCCAGCGCGTGTAGTTAAAGGTTAAGTTGTCATTCCTTCGTTTTCGTTGTCTTCCCACTGATCGTCTTTCTATTGGGGAACCGTGTCTCGCTGTCATTTCTACTCTATTTGTTGTCATTCGGCTTATGTGGTCATTTCATTCTACTCTTCTGTTTTTCACCTAGTTATTAATGTTGTCCACCTTGCATCTCCGTCAAATATATCTCCACTTCTGGCTCTATCCCATAGTGTCTTACCATCGATTTTTCGAAGTGTTTTCATCTCTGCTGTTTCTAGCATTCTTTTTGTCCTTTCTGTATGTGGCCATTTTTCTGCTACGTATGTCATTATTGGTCTGACGACTGTTTTGTAAATTCTACCTTTCACTTCTTTTCCGATATTTTTAGTTCTCCATATTGTTTCATTCAGGCAACCTGCGGCTCGGTTTGCTTTATTCACCTAATCTTCCACTTCAGTTTCGAGCTTTCCGATATTTGAATGGACATTTTGTAGAGCTAAACTTAAATTGAGGCGCTCTGAGCAACAGTGGTCTTAGCAAAAAGTCACAATTTTACCAAAACGCTTTTATTACGTCAAAATCATTCCTTATTTAAGTATTTTCAGATGCAGGGTGGCTTAAGTAACGGTTGCTGGAGCCACTATGCCCCAGTTCTACTTCAATTTCAAGTTCAATATCATCAGGAGAGTTTTCATGTAGTTTTGAAGCTCTTTCCTTTATATGAGTATCACTTAGTTTTGGAAAAACACACAAAACAACAAATACTGAGTTCATTGACATCGATCTTCTTGAAGCTTAGTAATTAGCTTATCCAAAATTGGTAGATACCTTTCAACCTTCAAATTGTCTTCACCCTGTAGAAAAACTGTATTGTAATTAGCATCATCAAAATGTAGTTGTCTTGCCCCTTGCTCGCTTCCTTCTACTTCTTTTCGTAATAATCAAAATTATCCCTTTGTAATTTTAAGAACTCCAAAAGTAAATTTAGACGCTGAGCTACAGTTTGAAGTTCAAATACTTTCTCTCCGTAATGATTTACGAACAGCTTGATGAGTTCTAAAATTGTTGCCCAAAACTCATTCATTATGCATGTGTCCTTTTTTAATTTTTCTTTCAACAAAGCCTCATGGACTTTTCATGAACTGTTTCAGCTTTCGGGCTAATGTTTTCAGCAAGAGTATGAAGAGCAGACTTGAAGGCATTGTAACCTTTAGGCAAAGGTCTTGTTCCTCTTGATCTACCTATTTTTCTAAGTAACCGTGCAGACTGACAGGCACTACTGTTTCTTGTACCAAACAGCATTCACTAGCGATTTATTTTCACGACATATGCTTTCCATATGAACAAAAGTATGCATTGTAATGTAGTTTAATACGTCCACCATCAATATTATGGTATTGCGCCCCTATGTAGGCAACTGCATACTTTTCCTAATGGTTAATCCGGCAACGATAGTATCAAAAGCAAATCTTACTGTAGTACTAATGGACTATCCATAAAAAAATTCGCAAATCTTCCCCAAAAAGTACTAGAAGTCCTGATCTCACTAATTAATAATAATTCTTTTGAAAAAGGTAAATGTACAAAGTGCCTAAAGGCAGCCATCATTAGTCCTCTTCATAACGGTGGTGAAAAATCTATTGGAGACATATTGCATTACTACCGGTACTCTCCAAAATTATTGAAAGACTCATAGAAGCCCTACTAATGTCCTTTCTATTTAAAAACAACATTTTATTACAAAATCAGTTCTCCTTTTTAAATAATAAATATACAACAGATGCCAGATTTTCTGTACTACAGACATGAAGTTTTTCAAGAACTGAACATACTGACCAATAATCTTCACACTACCACTATTTTCTGTGACTATGCCAAATCTGTTGATTGTGTAAATCACTACATTAGGATAAAAAACTAAATTTCAACGGAATTAGGGGTAATTCTTTGAATTGGTGTCAATGTTACTTGTATAATAGGAAATAATTGGTTAGAGCAAATACAGACTCTAGTCTAAAAAACATTTTATGCGGGGTACCATAAGGTTCAGTATTGGGTTCTCTATTTTTCCGTATCTTAATCAATGACATCACTAGTTTAACCCTTATCCGGGCAACACATTTTACTTACGTAACCGGGTAACTCGGGTCCGTTGGGCCCACCACTGTTCTTGAATGTACTATTCATATTTACCCATATATTTTTAATATTCTTTTTTAATATTCTTTTTTAATTTTTTATTAAAGTTAAATTTAAATTGTCTAGATTAAAAAAATGGTGGTACTATAGTATGCGGTCTACCTCGAGGGTGCGACCTACCTGAAGGATTTGTACAAAATAATGAAATGTGAGAAAACTTTTGTAGAAAAAATAATTATTCAAAAGTAATGAACATTTGGAGCCAATAAAGATTTAGTTAATAAATAAAAAAAACTTTTATAAATCTACCAGGCCATTTTATCTGAAAAGAGGAGTTGATATTTACGCATACCCTGGAAAAAGATAACGGTGTTGTTGCCTTTCATTATTGTGTGAAAACTCTTCTCAGAAAAGATTGTGGTAACTAGCAGCTCCATGTATATAGTATCGACAAAAACAAGCTTTACAAAATTAATACAACCCATAAGTCAGAAAAATATTCTTATTTTACTTTTACAAATTAATACTTTGTCATATCAGTTTATTATTATAGTTGGGACTAAGCCACAAGATTTGCTTATTCCCAACTATGTAGAATAGCAAATAGATATGACAAATTAAATTATTATTAAGTATTAGTTTAAAAAAACAATTAAAATAAAAAACCATAGATTAGTCATTTATTTTTCTTTTATTTATTGTCATTTATTTATTTTTAAGAGCTTAGGTGTCGATACTAACATCGATATCAAACTACTGATAGCAGATGCATTATTTATTTTAAAATATGTATAGGTACCTACCTAACAATATTATTGCATTCCAACAATGAATATCAGTTTTAATATTCATTTAGAATAGATATAACACCTATTGGAAGCATATCTTTGATGTTCACATCAAAGATCTATCCTCAGCTTGCTATGCAATAAGATCTGTTTCGAAGGAAATCAATTTAGCCTTTTCAGAAATAACATAATTTTCTTCATTCGAGTCGCATTTTCTATGGTCTTCCATTTTGGGGTTCTGGTACAGCTGCTCAATCCGATGTTGTTTTTAAATTACAAAAAAAGAGCAATAAGATATATAATTGATGGATTCGACCGTTACTTGATGGAAGTTCATTTTATCTCACAATAAAACACTGAAAAACGTTTGTTTTTCTATACTTCCACAAAATTTATTACAACTATGTTATTACTACAGCTGTTTCGGCAAAGTGCCTTTCTCAAGTGATATATTTTACAATGTGTTTGCCTTTTTAAGTCTTTAACTGAAGAGGTTGAGGAGTGGGGAGCTGTTTGTCTCGAGTTGGTCATTCAGAATTATATCTGTATTTTTCAACTTATTAATTTCCATTGATTCTAAAAGTGATAGCTTAAGGCCTTTATTTTGAATATGTAGAATTTGAAACTCTTCATTGAAAGAATGATTATGATCTAGAAGGTGAAGTGCGTATGTATAAGTGTCTGTTTTTCTATTGTTGAAAGCCCTTTTTTGTTCTGCTATCCGTTTGTCAAAAGTTCTGCCAGTTTGACCGATGTAAGTTTTCGGACAGTCACCACAAGTTAGTTTGTACACACCACTCTGTAGTTGCTTTCTCTTTCGGCTTTTATTGTTTTTAATATGTTTGCTTAAGTTGTTGTTAGTTCTGAAAGCTGGTGTTATTCCTTTCTTTTTTATGTATCTGGCTAATTTTGTTGTTATTTTGCCAGTATATGTGAGAGAGCAGAAGGTACTGGGTTCTTTCTGTGGTGGTGGATACACTAATTTCAAGGCTTTCTTATGGAGTTTTTGGTTTAAAATATTGTTAACTGTTTGTTCGTTATAGCCATTGTTTACTGCTATTTGTCTAATGATATTTAGTTCTGTCTCGAAGTTATTTTTTGTCATAGGAATTTCTGTCAGTCTATGTATCATGCTATGGTAGGCTGCTAATTTGTGTTGTGTAGGATGGGATGATGAATTGTGTATAGTTGTGTCAGTATGGGTAGGTTTATGATATACGGAGAACTCATGTTTGTTGTGTAGTCTGGTAATCGTTACATCTAGAAAGTTTATGGAATTATTCTGTTCTGTTTCTATTGTGAACTCAATATTACTATGAAGTGAATTAATGTATGATAGAAATTGGTCAAGTTGTCTGTTAGTTCCTGTAAAGCAGACTAGTATGTCATCCACGTATCTCCACCCCGTAACATCCCTTATTTATACAGTTCTTATATTGGTGGAGATACGTGGATGACATACTAGTCTGCTTTACAGGAACTAACAGACAACTTGACCAATTTCTATCATACATTAAATCATTTCATAGTAATATTGAGTTCACAATAGGAACAGAACAGAATAATTCCATAAACTTTCTAGATGTAACGATTACCAGACTACACAACAAACATGAGTTCTCCGTATATCATAAACCTACCCATACTGACACAACTATACACAATTCATCATCCCATCCTACACAACACAAATTAGCAGCCTACCATAGCATGATACATAGACCGACAGAAATTCCTATGACAAAAAATAACTTCGAGACAGAACTAAATATCATTAGAAAAATAGCAGTAAACAATGGCTATAACGAACAAACAGTTAACAACATGTTAAACCAAAAACTCCATAAGAAAGCCTTGAAATTAGTGTATCCACCACCACAGAAAGTACACAGTACCTTCTGCTCTCTCACATATACTGGCAAAATAACAAAAAAAATAGCCAGATACATAAAAAAGAAAGGAATAACACCAGCTTTCAGAACTAACAACAACTTAAGCAAACATATTAAAAACAATAAAAGCCGAAAGAGAAAGCAACTACAGAATGGTGTGTACAAACTAACTTGTGGTGACTGTCCGGAAACTTACATCGGTCAAACTGGCAGAACTTTTGACAAACGGATAGCAGAACACAAAAGGGCTTTCAACAATAGAAAAACAGACACTTCTACATACGCACTTCACCTTCTAGATCATAATCACTCTTTTAATGAAAAGTTTCAAATTCTACATATTCAAAATAAAGGCCTTAAGCTATCACTTTTAGAATCAATGGAAATTAATAAATTGAAAGATACAGATATAATTCTGAATGACCAACTCGAGACAAACAGCTCCCCACTCCTCAACCTCTTCAGTTAAAAACTTAAAAAGGCAAACACATTGTAAAATATATCACTTGAGAAAGGCACTTTGCCGAAACAGCTGTAGTAATAACATAGTTGTAATAAATTTTGTGGAAGTATAGAAAAACAAACGTTTTTCAGTGTTTTATTGTGAAATAAGATATATGTTTGGCCTCAGAAAAAATAACACGTTGCAGAAGCTACTTCAAAGGTCACGGGATTTTAACACTTTCTTCTATATTGTTGTGATCTTGATTTTTGATATGAGATAATATTCTTATATTTCACTTAATTTAATCAATGTATTAATACTAATCTAATTAATTAACCAGATCACATATCAATATGTTTTCAATCTCAGGGCGAATTATAAATTAATTACTTACTTTCGTGGCTTCTAAATATTTCTTAATGGTTCCTAATCGGGATAGAAAAGAAAAGAGTAAAAAAAATACACATATGGGTTACAATTATAATCAAAATATTTTTTATTTTATTTAAAAGGCAATCAATGCTTAATAGTTGCTATTTCTTATTATTCTTAAACATAACATTTACAAATGGGAATCTTATTTCCTTTTGGTTTTCAATTGAAAGTTTTTATTAACATTTAACTATTAGGAGTTATTAGGAACAACTCTATTTAAGTTTGATGAAGCTTTTCTGATATTATTGATTATGTTATTCAATTTTTTATGTGGAATTTAATACGAAAACCCATACATTCATGTCCAAACAAATGAGACTGACCTTTTCCTGGTGAACTGAAAATGTCCTCACACAAAACCCTTTCCTGCTATCCTTGGCTGCGATCAAACCTCGTCCTGGCTTCCAGTGATGTTCTCCTTTGAAAAACTAGCTCGAATAGCTCTCGTTCCTGCTTTTGTCGTGATGCTGTGTTCTACCTTTTTCGAAACTGCTATCAGCTACCGGGACACTCTGGGCTCAAGGAGGTTCTTTTACTCTCGACCTGGCCTACTTCTCGTTCCACGATAGATACTCCACACTCACGGAACTACACCGGCTTTCTCACTCCTCGAACACTACCGTCTACTACTCGACTTCACTTCTCCACAGCTCAAAACATTCTGCTCTCTATTTTTCATTCATTCCCCTACTTTCTAAATATCCCTTCCAGATTCACAAATCAACCTTCCACCACCAACTCTCATTCGTAATATTCCTCAAAACCAATTTTTAATCTTTCTAAATATGCTTAATGGATTTCAAAAGAAAATATTTAATTCCCATTCTAAAATACTTTCTAACTATTTACAAATTTTAATGACCTATTCTCTCTTTCAAATGAGTCTTATTTAGCATAGGCTAATGATCGAAACCTTCCGCGAAAAACGATAATGAACTATCATCTATTTCACTGAGTTTTATTTAGCATAGGCTAATGATCGACCTTCCGAGAAGAACGATAATGGTACGCGTCATTCACTTTGTTTATCTAAGCACATTGTTCCGAGTTTCGTACGCTTATTCTAATCACTTCTTAAAATTAAATATAACAATTTGTTGTATACAGGTTGTTTTAAATTTATATGCCCGTGGTTGAGAAAATTGAAAATATTTTATATTAAATTGAATTCTGTTTATAATTATCAAAATTTAATTTTCATATCAAATAGAAATATAACAAATCCCCGCCTTGTATTCGATAAAATTTATCTGCATTTTTAAATAAATTTTCTCGAGGCAAAACCAACTCCCTGTATATTTCCTTACTTTAATCTACGTCTTATATCCTAACTTACTATCTACTTCATGTAATTCTGTCTTTTATTCGTGATATTTGTATACATCGTGAATATTATAAATTCCTCGGATTTTTTCCGAGTTCCTGTGCCTCAACTCATAACTATTTATCCCATTTTCATTATTCACGATGTACGGGCCTTCGAAAACAGGCATCAACTTTGCGCAAATGCCCCCAGGAAGATTTGATACTCGTAATGCCCTCACGAGTACTTTTTCACACTTTTGGAAAGTCACTGGTCTTCTTTTGAGGAATCCCAGGTTTCCTTTGTTTCTGATACTCTCAAATTTTCTTCTTCTGGGCTCAACTCTTCTTTTGAGGAGCCACAGGTTTCATTTTCTTTTGTCTTTTTCTGACTTTTTCTCCCTTTCCTTCTTTGTCCTTGCTTCGTTGCCAAATTCATTTCCACTGTTTGTTCTTTACCTGATTCGTCCGTATTTTGTTTCTCCTGTTCCTTGTCCTGTTCTTCTTCTTTTTCTTCTGTTAGATTCATCGTATTATTTTTAAAATCTATCACTACATGTTTTTCTGCCAATTCGTCAACTCCTACTATCATGTCATGTGACATGTTTGGCATTATTACACATTGTAGTGCATACATCTTCTTACCCAGTCGTACCATTACTCGTATGCCTTCATTTATAGTTGCCAATGTCCGTTTGTTTGCGCCCACTAAATTTACCCTAGGTATTTTGTAAATTAAATTTGTTAAGTTAACTTCTTCTATTAGTTTTCTGTTGACCAATGTTATTTCAGATCCAGTGTCTATCATAATTTTAATTGGTTTCTCGTTGATAAATCCATCCACAAATTTTAAATTAACTCCATTTTTCTTTTCGTTGTTTCTTGCCAATCTCGCCAATAAACTCCTTGGGGTTACAAAAAATTCCTGTTTGATTTTTGGTTTTTAGTGAGCGCCGTCGTGAAAAAACGCCGGTTGCTCATCGTTGTTTATATTTTCGTCATAATGTCTCTCTCCGTCATATTCATCTGTCTGGGTATTATTTACTTCTCTTCTATTTTCTCTTGGTCTGTCGGATCTGTTTCGGTTTTCTCGATATCCCTGTTCATTTTGTCTACCATTATTTCTGTTTTCTTGATTTGAGCGTGTGGTGTTTCTATTCTGGTATTCTCGATTTCTGTCCTCATTCCATTGCCTATTTCTTTGTTCATAATTTCCTCTTCCGTTGTCTCTATTTTCGTTTTCCCTTCTGGGATTAAAATCTCGTCTTGTATCGTCCCTCCTATTTTCATTTCTATCTCTGTACTCCTGTGTTTCTCGGGGCCTGTAATCTTCTCGCGACCTTCTTGATTTTCTTTCTCTTAAACGCAATTCTCTTATTTGTAGGAATTGGCATAAACTATCTATGTCTTTGTAGTTTTGCAATGTGATATGGTCTTCCAGCGTTTCTTCGAAATGTCTTGCAATCAGTTCGACTAATTGTTCCGATGAGTAATTATATTGTAAATGTTTTGCGTTATAGTAAATTTGTAATGCATATGTCCTTTCTGATATACCCATCCTATCATTGTATTTCCCATTTTGCAATTCCTTGTTAATTTCCAATTGTTGGACTTTTCCCCAGAAATAATTCAAAAATTTTTGTTCAAATTCTTGCCAGCTGTCAAATTCTTCTTCTTTGCAATCGAACCATAGGCTTGCTTCATTTTTGAGATGGTTTCTGATAGTTTCTTTTGCTGTTTCGAAATTTCCGATGTGCTGTATTTTCTTTTTCAGGCTATTTATGAACGGCACTGGGTGTAATCTTCTTACATCCCCGCCAAACCTTATCTTCACGTCATCTGTGCTATGTATAACCATTTCTCTTCTTTCTCCTCCATTTTGTTGAATATTGATTTCCGCAATCTTTCTTTCCATTTCTTCTCTGATTGCTTGAATAGCGTTTTCAAACTTGTTTTCCAAATTTTCTATTTCCTTTTTCTGGCAGTTCGTTATCTCCTTTATTTTATTTTGAATTTTCGTTTCTTGTTCTTTCATCTCGTTTTTCATTGTTGTCAAACATCCTTTTATTTCCTTTTCATACTTTCCTATGCGTTCCTCCATTTTCTTGTTGTTCTCTTCTATTGCTTGTTTTGTTTCCTTCTGATTTTCTTGCATTATTCTTTTTGTTTCATCTATTGCTTGTTTTGTTTCTCTTTGATTGTCATCCAGTTTTTGTTGTGTTTCATCCATTTTTTGTGACTGGAGTTGCATCAGTTGTAATAGTTTATCTATTCCTGATAATTCTTGCTGTTCTGATGCCATGATTGTCGTGTCTAAAATATCTTCTTGGTCTGAATATTCTTTTTGTTTTTTGTTGTCCTTGCTTTGGCTTCTTGTCACAGACATTTGTTTTCAAGAAGTACTATCCCCGCCAAATGTGAAATTTTACTAGTATGTTACAAAAACGACTTTTTCTCACCCAAATATTATAAATTGTCAATAAATATCAAATGTAAATATCGTAAAAATAAAATATTAAATCAGTTATGTAAAATTTGTACCTAAAGAGATCTAAAATTTTATGTTATCAAATGTAAGTATCTCACTTTTTACCACAGGCATATAAATTTTCAAATACCGGCTTTACTCTTTCTATCCTTCAAATTTGCCACTAGAAATACTTTACAATGCTTTCCACGTTGGACGACAGTTGTTGTGATCTTGATTTTTGATATGAGATAATATTCTTATATGTCACTTAATTTAATCAATGTATTAATACTAATCTAATTAATTAACCAGATCACATATCAATATGTTTTCAATCTCAGGGCGAATTATAAATTAATTACTTACTTTCGTGGCTTCTAAATATTTCTTAATGGTTCCTAATCGGGATAGAAAAGAAAAGAGTAAAAAAAATACACATATGGGTTACAATTATAATCAAAATATTTTTTATTTTATTTAAAAGGCAATCAATGCTTAATATTTGCTATTTCTTATTATTCTTAAACATAACATTTACAAATGGGAATCTTATTTCCTTTTGGTTTTCAATTGAAAGTTTTTATTAACATTTAACTATTAGGAGTTATTAGGAACAACTCTATTTAAGTTTGATGAAGCTTTTCTGATATTATTGATTATGTTATTCAATTTTTTATGTGGAATTTAATACGAAAACCCATACATTCATGTCCAAACAAATGAGACTGACCTTTTCCTGGTGAACTGAAAATGTCCTCACACAAAACCCTTTCCTGCTATCCTTGGCTGCGATCAAACCTCGTCCTGGCTTCCAGTGATGTTCTCCTTTGAAAAACTAGCTCGAATAGCTCTCGTTCCTGCTTTTGTCGTGCTGCTGTGTTCTACCTTTTTCGAAACTGCTATCAGCTACCGGGACACTCTGGGCTCAAGGAGGTTCTTTTACTCTCGACCTGGCCTACTTCTCGTTCCACGATAGATACTCCACACTCACGGAACTACACCGGCTTTCTCACTCCTCGAACACTACCGTCTACTACTCGACTTCACTTCTCCACAGCTCAAAACATTCTGCTCTCTATTTTTCATTCATTCCCCTACTTTCTAAATATCCCTTCCAGATTCACAAATCAACCTTCCACCACCAACTCTCATTCGTAATATTCCTCAAAACCAATTTTTAATCTTTCTAAATATGCTTAATGGATTTCAAAAGAAAATATTTAATTCCCATTCTAAAATACTTTCTAACTATTTACAAATTTTAATGACCTATTCTCTCTTTCAAATGAGTCTTATTTAGCATAGGCTAATGATCGAAACCTTCCGCGAAAAACGATAATGAACTATCATCTATTTCACTGAGTTTTATTTAGCATAGGCTAATGATCGACCTTCCGAGAAGAACGATAATGGTACGCGTCATTCACTTTGTTTATCTAAGCACATTGTTCCGAGTTTCGTACGCTTATTCTAATCACTTCTTAAAATTAAATATAACAATTTGTTGTATACAGGTTGTTTTAAATTTATATGCCCGTGGTTGAGAAAATTGAAAATATTTTATATTAAATTGAATTCTGTTTATAATTATCAAAATTTAATTTTCATATCAAATAGAAATATAACAATATATATTTAAGAAACTGTTTGCTTAATTCGTAAATATCTACATGTGTGTCCAACCAGACCTAATCATGACTACTCCACCAGAAATTCTTCTCTTGATGTCTATTTACCGATCCCATCCACCGGGTTAGTAAAGTAATCTATATTATATTCGGCAAAAAAAAACTATACAATCATCTCCCTCTGCTACTTAAATCTGAAACATATTTTCCCAAGTTCCGTAAAATGACAAAAGCCTGTCTATCTGAACGACCATATTATCCAGTAAAAGTATTTCTAAGTCAATAACTAACAAATTACAGTACTCTTAAATGAAAGTCTTATTTTTATCTAAAGGCTATAGCGGGAGAAGACGATAAAATCTGCACTCGGCTCGATTCTTACTTGGGATAGGGCAATCGAAAGTACATACATAAAAACCCCCTAAACAAAATTTTAGCTCCCTACGTGGCCCCAGGTGTCCCCTATCGCAAAAAATGTGTTTTTTTGACAAACAATTTTTTTTGAGCGAACCTTTGCATTAAAAACTGTGAAAAATTGGTGTGAATATATATTTTTATGCCCAAAAACATACTGATTTTTTCAGATTTTTTGGATCAAAATTGAGCTCAGGAAAAACTTTTTAATTTTTCAAAAATTTTTTAGGTTATGTAGGTAATTTTTGACTAACTGCGAAATAATTTTTTTAGTGTATTTTTTTCCACTATTTTGAATGCCGAAGATAGATTTGCCATTTTCTTGCCGAAAATTCCTCAAAATTCGAAAAAACACATTTTTAAGTGTCCCCCTCATATTTTTAGCGTTTACTGAGCGATCCTTTGATTTAAAAAATACGAAAAAAATTTTGAATTGAACATACATTGTTTTGCCCAACAGCATCCTGATTTTTTCAGATTTTTTTGATTAAAATTGAGCTCAGGAAAAATTTTTGAATTTTTCAAAAATTTTTTAGGTTATGTAGATAATTTTTGGCTAGCTGCGAAATAATTTTTTTTAAGTGTATTTTTTCCACTCTTTTGAACGGCGAAGATAGATTTGCCATTTTCTCGCCGGAAATTCCTCAAAATTCGTAAAAACCCATTTTTTGGTATCCCTCCCCTCATATTTTTAGCGTTTACTGAGCGATCCTTTGATTTAAAAAATCTGAAAAAAATTTTGAACATATATTGTTACGCCCAAAAATACTGATTTTTCAGATTTTTTGGAAAAATTGAGCCCAGGAAAATTTTTTAAATTTTTCAAAAAAATTTAGGTTAGTAAAAGTTAGTTAGTAAAAGTTTAGGTATGTAAGTAATTTTTGGCAAACTTCGAAATAATTATGTTTTCGTAAATTTTTTCTTTCGTTCTTTTGAATGACGCGGCTAGATTTGCCATTTTCTCTCTGGAACTTCCCTACAATTCTAAAAATTAAAAAAAATGTATTGATGTCTCCCCCTCCTCACATTTTAGCACATAAACTACATGTCAATTAACTGCATGTCAATAAATAACTATTTTTGATATTTTGTTTGTTATGTCTATTGATATGATCAGGTTTGCCATTTTCAGACCAAAACATGCTCAAAATACAACAAACGCTCTTTTTTGATATTTGTCACGCATTAATTAAATTAATACGTAACAATAACTATTTTTGCTCCCCCCTTTCTTCGAGTGGTGATTATCATTTACATATTATAATTTATGGATCAAATTAATAGATATATATTTATTTTCATATTGAACCTTTTTTGTTTCAATTTTTTTAATAATAATGAAATATATAATTACAAAATTACAACCTAGTAAACTATATGCTCTAATTTACATTAAAATACTAGTTTGCGTCTTCGTCACTATGTATCTTCGTTTATTACGGGATCAGTATCTGATATGTATGATAAATGCTAAACAAGTCTGAAAGCATTTTTGCTGGTCTAATAATTTTTTACTTATACCTAGCATTGCTAATAAGATAATAAATGATTGCTGCAATGTGAGAACAGGACCCTACGCCCTACAGTTCCTAATCCGTTGGCACAGTCACAAGCATGGCGCAAAATACCTCCGTACCTGGCTTGACCTAACTGGTAGGTCGCCGAAAAAAATTCTTTAAGGTCCATTTCATTCATCTCCGGAAAATCATCAATTTCTTGACCAGTTAGTTTTACCGCAGTAGTGGGCCGCCTGAACCATTTCTGTGTCGTAACCTCTAATGCTAATGTATTTTCCTTTGATTTCGAGTCCAAAATTCTTCGAATTATTATCTCTTGTAATCCATCATCATATTTATCACTATAAGCATTTACCAAATGTGTTATTGAGGAAACATGTAATCTTAGCATATGATGCAGCTTTTGGTATAAGTCTATTGTCCAATTGCTGGTGAAAGAACTTGTATTTTTAGCTAAGGATGCTATGGATTGCCCCTAAAACCCATATCAGTTTTGTGACGAAGCAAGATTCATGTGCTTCAATCGCACACCTTGAATCCTTGACTTTTAGGTAGGGTATCACATCCCTAAAACCTCTGTCCACGATGGAAACATCACCTTCCTTCATGATACCAGTGATGATCCAGTTCTTATACCAACTGGATCATCCATTACTTTTCTCATAATAGTTGTGCCGGTTTTGGTAATTATTTTTACATTTTTAACGACGTAAATATGTCCCATCAAAAACCAAAGCAAGTTCATTATTGAAAAGCTTTTTTACATAAACTGAAGTGTGGTTGATTATTAAATCATCCATTTAATACATAGCATTCTAGGGATATTCCGCAGATATTGGTTATATTATGTCTATTTAAATTACGAACCAGCCTTACACCTAAAGGTAAAAAGGCTTAGGACTAAGTAAGTAAATTACGAACTGGATCATCAAATAATCGTATTTCATCTGTTTTCCTATTAAAAACTGAAATAAAAGTTTCAGATTTTTGTCATCGGTTATTAACTCATTTGAAAAAATAATGTTTTACCAAAATATTTTGGTGTAAAAAGTATTAAAAGAGTCACGTATAAATTAGATTATGTGCTTAAAATATGGGAGAAAATATCAACAAAGAACTTTTGTTGTATTTTGAGCATGTTTTGGTTTGAAAACTGCAAACCTGATCATGTCAGTAGAAATAATAACAAACAAGATAGCAAAAATCGTTATTTATTGACATGCAGTTTATGGGCTCAAAAATGGGAAGGGGAGACACCAAAAAAGTGTTTTTTTATTTTTCCAATTGTGAGGAAGTTCCGGAGAGAAAATCGCAAATCTAACCCCGCCATTCAAAAAAACGAAAAAAAATACACAAAAATATAATTATTTCGAAATTTGCCAAAAATTACTTACATACCTAACCTAATTTTTTTTTTAAATTCAAAAATTTTCCTTGGCTCAATTTTAATCAAAAAAATCTGAAAAAATCGGGATGCTTTTGGGCAAAACAATGTATGTTCAAATTTTTTTTCGGATTTTTTAAAGCAAAGGATCGCTCAGAGTAAACACTAAAAATATGAGGGGGGCACTAAAAAATTGGTTTTTTCGAATTTTGAGCAATTTCCGGCGAGAAAATGGCAAATCTATCTTCGCCATTCAAAATAGTGGAAAAAAATACACTAAAAAAATTATTTCGCAACTAGCCAAAAATTATTTACATAACCTAAAAAATTTTTGAAAAATTAAAAAAATTTTCCTGAGCACAATTTTGATCCGAAAAATCTGAAAAAAATCAGTACGTTTTTGGGCAAAACAATGTATGTTCAATTCAAAATATTTTCGTATTTTTTAAATCAAAGGATCGCTCAGTAAACGCTAAAAATATGAGGGGGGGACACTAAAAAATGGTTTTTTTCGAATTTTGAGGAATTTCCGGCGAGAAAATGACAAATCTATCTTCACCATTCAAAAGAGTGAAGAAAAATACACTAAAAAAAATTATTTCGCAGCTAGCCAAAAATTATCTACATAACCTAAAAATTTTTTGAAAAATTCAAAATTTTTTCCTGAGCACAATTTTGATCCGAAAAATCTGAAAAAAATCAATTTGCTTTTGGGCATAAAAATCTATATTCACAAATTTTTTCACAGTTTTTAACAGAAAGGTTCGCTCAAAAAAAATGTTTTTCGAAAAAACACATTTGTTGCGATAAGGGACACCTGGGGCCACGTAGGGAGCTAAAATTTTGGTTAGGGAGGTTTTTAGGTATGTACTTTCGATTGCCCTATACCAAGTAAGAATCGATCCGAGTGCAGATTTTACCATCTTATCCCGCTATAGCCTTTGGGTATCATCATGGAACTTATTAATATTCTTTTTTCAGGTTGATTATTTGCAATTTATTTAAATTTTGCTATAGATTGTTTTTCTTTTACTTATTTTTTTTGTTTAATTTATATTGAAGATTTATGTAATTTTAGTAAATTGTATTTGTTATTGTTTTAGTTTTGGACTGTTTGAAATATTTTTTTACAAAATTGTACAATCTTCAACGATGATAAATCATATTTTTATTCTATTCTGTTCTACTTTTAAGTATGTTGTTAAGAGTTCTACTCATTTCAATTAATGCTTTTACATTTGGCATCAATTGGTACCACCCTGAGTCTTTCCCCAATTAGTTATTTTTAGCTTTATCTTTTTTTTAATCGAGTCATCCATCTAAGCATTCGCATATATTTTTAATCCAAAAGTATCGTTCCCATTCAGAAAGTACACGTTTCTCAATATTTCCATAGAATTACGTATTATTATTTTACTATTTTACAAGTGCAGCTTGATTGCAAGCTTGGCACAGCGGCAATTGGGTTTCGTTTCGAGCGGCTCAACAAACGCAAATTTGTAGATGATTACGTTGCCTTAAGGCCCTAAGAGAGAGGATAGAAGTGAGCTTTTATCACAGCTAAAGTAGTAACCGGCGTATCGTATTTTTCCGCTACAACTCGTTATTGCAATTGTGAAGGAATAGTTACGTATAAGTATCGTTAAATTATTTCAATTTTAATCTTAAATTAAATGACAGAGGAATTGTTAATACAGCAAAAGCTGTTCTTACCATTTTAAAGCTGATTACGTAATTACGCCTTTTGACGTAAAATAAAAATAACTGTACTTCTTAATTGACAAAAAGGGTGAGCTAACCCTAAAAACAAATTCCATATACACTGCGCGTCAGAGAAAACGGGCAAATTATAAAAATTAAGAGTGCTGCTCTATGTTTATTTTTTTCGTAAATACTTCAAACTAAATCTATTGTGTATTGATTCAGTTACTCTTGAAGCACGTAATCCGATATTATCATTAGTAACAAATGGAAAATAAGCAAGACATTTAGAAAATGGTAAATGTATTGAAAATGTCTGCGCATTACTGTTACGGTTACAACTATAATAGACCAGGGCGCATCTGTAAAAATATTAGTACATTTGGACGTTGAGAGGTGACTCAAATTTTTTTGCAGAAATTGCTTGAAAATAAATCAAATAATAATATTTGAGTTATCCTCCTTCTCAAAAAGGTCCGGAACATTGTTTAAATAATCAAAATGTCAAAAAATTAAGGAAAAATTCGATTTTTTTCTTGGTTTTTTGATTATAACTTTAAAAGTATTCATTTCCGAGAAAAGTTGTACTGACATAAAAGTTGCGTAATTAAATTTCCTACAATATAGAACTGGTTAAAAATTTAAAAAATAGTCACCCTTGTTGCAAAATAGCAATAATTGCGAAAACTATACAAAAACAAGTATTCGAATTTTACGTTTTTAAACCATTTATGCTACACTTACGACCCTCACATTTCACCCAGAAAAACTTTGTGATACAATAAAACAACACTGTAAATTTTATTAAGATCGGTTTAATAGATTTTGCAAAATAAATTTTGCAATCCAGCTTTCGTAAAAAAAATTCATTTTTTCAAAATATTACAGGACTGAAAATAAAGCAGATAGCAAGTTGAAATTTTTTTTTGCGTATAGAAGTCTACTGTACCTTTTATTTGCAATTTTGCAAAATTAAACTCGATTAACACCACGGGGTCAGGAATTTTTTTAAATAAACATTAATTATTGGTTCTACGCGCAGAACAGCGGATAGTTTGCTCTGATTGGGCATTCCAATGACCTTTGATAATGATTGATACATTTTAATTTTCATTAAATTTCGATATAAATAAATAAATTTGTTTATGGTAAAATAAAAACACATACTCTATCCTTTGAAATGACACTTTTATTAGCAAAAATTTTCTTTGTTCATATATTTCAACTTAAAAAATAAAAGTTTATTATTATTAAACATATGCAATTGTTTAAACAATATTTCACAAACAATAATAAAATTAGTTTAATTTTTGTGGAATTAAAATATTAAAATACAACAAAATATAGAGTAAGAAAATAATATATTAGATAAACATTAGAAAAAATTTTGGTGGAAATCCACTTGTGTGAATCGAACACCGTTGTCCTGCGCGTAGCACCAAAAATTATTGTTTATTTAAAAAAATTTCTGACGCCGTGGTAAATAATCGATTTTAATTTTGCAAATTGCAAATGAAAGGTACAGTACACTTCTATAAGTAAAAAAAAATTTCAACTTGCTATCTGCTTTATTTTCAGTCCTGTAACATTTTGAAAAAATGAATTTTCTTTGCGAAAGCTGGATTGCAAAATTTATTTTGCAATATATATTAAACCGATCTTAATGAAATTTACAGTATTGTTTTACTGTATCATAAAGTATTTCTGGTTTAAATATGAAGGTCCAAATGTAGCATAAATGGTTGAAAAACGTAAAACGCGAATACTTGTTTTTGTATGTTTTTTTTTTTTCGCAATTATTGCTATTTTGAAACTAGGGTGACTATTTTTTAAATTTTTAACCATTTTTATATTGTAGGAAATTTTATTTGGCAACTTTTATGTCAGTACAACTTTTCTCGAAAATGAATACTTTTAAAGTTATAATAAAAAAACGAAGAAAAAAATCGAATTTTTCCTTAATTTTTTGACATTTTGATTATTTAAACAATGTTCCGGACCTTTTTGAGAGGGAGGACAACTCAAATATTATTATTTGATTTATTTTCAAGCAATTTCTGCAAAAAAATTGGAGTCACCTCTCAACGTCCATCTCAAAAGAGATGGGCCCTGGACTATAATTGTGTGATGCGTGATGCCACCATGGTTCTAGATTCTATTTATTATTCAATTTGGCGTATATGTGATCTAGTTTTGGATGTCACTTTGGTAAAAAATGGTCCATTTTAAGCCAAGAGCCATTCTAAGCGCTTCACATGTAGATGGAATAGGTATACGACGTTTTATACGTCTTTTGAGAAGGCTGCAAATATTGTGCTTAATATAATTAAGGTCTTGACATTTTTTTTTTAATATTTTTATCTTCAATATACTGGGTTACAATGCTTACCGTATGTGGTCTCGCATTATCTTGCATTAGCCTAACACCATGGCCAATAAATCCAGCATAGGGCATCATATGATATTGTAGTGTGCTATTAGGGCGCCTTTGTCAATTAAGACGAGATACGTGTGAGCCTCAACAAATTCCTGCCCAAAACATTACTCCGCCACCACCTAAAGCAACCTAGTATTACCAAGTGCAGGTAGCATAACGTTCTTCAGCCCTTTTTTGCCTATTTTGTCGGACAGAACTTCCAATTGATTTGTTACCATTTCATTAAACTCTCATATGCAAAATCAGACTAGTGTTTATTACCAACTGGGCATTTTAATGAGTGGAACACGAAGAACATGTCAAATGAGAGGAATCATGTTGGTTAGTAATAGCTGTCTGATTTTTGCATGAGAGTTTAATGAAAGGGTAACAAATCAGTTGGATGTACTGTCCGACAAAATACATAGGACGTTTTCGTAATCTGACATTTCAGATTTTTAAACTGTTCCACAATTAAAACTTCCCCTGTTCCAGTGTTGCCTTACATGAAAGTTTGTCCGACTAGACACCTTTAAGCTATTTCACCTTTATTTTAAACACATTTTCAGATTGCTATTAATCAACTTTTTTTGGTATGTACTCGGTATCCAGGCTTATTAGTACTAAAAAATATCGGATTCAACGAGAAAAAACTTGTTCCATGGCTAAATGATCTTTTAATGTGTTTTATGTGATGGATCTAATACTTGAAGTACCGAATATCAATTTCACAATATGACACGCTTCCACAATTAAATTTATACCAGCTTTACACAAAATGGAAGAAGCTGATCGATGCGCTGCTGTCTTGATATTCCACTTTAATAGTCGTAATAAATCATTGCACAAAGATGTTACCGAGCTTAGTCCTTTTTTCTCTAAAACGCAATTTCGCTTTCTTCTGTCAGGTAAAGTTATGACTTTCTAAGCTACTACCAATTTAGCGCACACCTGAAATTAACACATCAAAATGGTCTAGGGTACAAAGTAATTAAAGAATAATTAAATGCTAATTTGACAATTTATTTAGAAAATATTGAAATTCAACAAATCTGGACGCTGCTTAATTATAAATTGTGAATAATACAACAACCGGTCGTTTTATACAGACAGACGGTTTAAAAAATATTAAAAAATAATTAAAGAAAAATTATCAACTAAAATTTAAAAATAAAATAGTTGACTTTTGTAGTAAAGTAAACTTTTAAATAAACCACCTCTATTATTAATGACAGCTCGACATAGATCTGGCACACTCTTAATATCGTCTTGCTCAATTTTTTGCGTTTGATGTTGTATAAAGGTTAACAGCTATTCCCGTATCTGTAACACTTGAGGAGGTTTAAAGCAAAACCGAATAAATCCACAAAAACGATTTTTGGAAAAATAGGATTTTTCTGGGACTCAAAAAGTAATTATGTTTTTGTTTGCCTTGTTCGCGAATACTATTAGAGACGCCATAATAAAACTTTTCCTGCAATATAAATTTAAAAAAGTGATATTTAGTACAAACGATAATTTAAACAAAAGTGGATTTATTTGGTTTTGCTTGAAATTACTGGATTTATTTCATTTTGCTCACAACTCTATTAGCAAGAATTAAAAAAAGTACTATTTTTTTACTAATATATAAATCAAAAGCATATGGCGTTTAGTAGACTAACAGCACATCCAATAGTCCATTAAAAAAAGAAGTGCAAACTCTTTTTCTGGACAGTCACACTCCTTTCTTAGCGCTTCTTCTTCCTGAGGTACTTCCTTAGTATGTTTAACTGTATTATTTTCACATAAAATATTCGTGTACCACAAGAAAGTTACATCAGTTTTTCACTCCTTTCCAACTTGTTTTTCCATAAGTTGTTGAACACTTTTTGGTGGAATGGCAATTCCCAGGTTGACTTCGGATAGCAAAATTTTTTTTAAAGACTTTCCCTTTTTGTAAATTGCGCGCCTAAGTTCAGATTGGGCTTCGAACCGATAATGCTGAGAGCATGAAATTAAAATTTTAATTTCTTTAGTTTTTTTAATCTGTGTCTTTTCCAAAGAGATTCTTTTTAAGTCTGATATTCCAACAACCTTTTAAAGTAATCTTGCAGAGGCAAATTAATCAACGACAAAATATCTGACCACCCATATTAGTCTAAGCGCCAAATAGAGGTCACCGTGTTCTTTTCAATCCTAATGGACAAACTCAATGGTTTCTTATAGATTTTTGGCTGCTGATTACGAATTTCGTGGGTGGATTTCGATCCGAGTGGTCAAAAAATTGTTATAAACAATTTAATTGTTTATAAATTGTTTATAAGGCTCTGGCTCATAAACTAAAAGGGATAAAAAGAATGTTTCAAATAAAATTTGTTTTCTAATAAAAAATGAAGAAAAAAACGTTTACTAAACTTAAATCCACCAATTAGAACTCAAGATATTCTAAAATTAGTGCACAATGCAAATTGCAAATTGCAAAATAAGTATTTTTCGAAGCTTTATCGATCGTAACTCAGCTTCTGCGCATGTAGATGAACCTCAGAAGGTCTCATTTTAAAGACACATTAATAGGCTTCCAAACAAATTTTGTTAAATTACTTGATCTTCATTTTTTTTTAAGTTATACCCATTTGAAATAATAATTTTCTTAAAAAAAGTATACATTAATTTGTTTATAAGGGTTTCAAGCAAATTTAAGCTGTAAACATTTATACTTTAATTAACAATAATGATAGAAGAACTGAAAAGGAACATTTTGAGCTAACGAAAATGTTTATAAGTTTACTTTTGACCAAGATATCGATATTTTAATAGTGCGCTCTGAGGCGCAAGAGCAGCTCACCGCGTAAAGGTTCACGCGCTAACTTCTCGATGCATCTTATAATTTCTATGTGTATATACGTTATCTTCATTTTTCATTTTTGAAGAAACTAATAAAATTTTATCCTATAGTTCTTATAATTAAATCATCATACTGTAACCTCGTATAACCTTTCATTCTATTTATTTTGTCTCCTGTTTTTTGTACTAAATGAGAAAAAAACATTAAAAACTAATATTTCAGAAACAGAACTAAAAAGTAAGTTGATACTATTTATTAATACTATTTTCACAAACTTTTTGTTTCATGCATCTGAATCGAGATATACAGGGAATCTTAGCTTTTTTATATCTGCATAAGTTCTTAGAGCAATTTTTACAGTTACATGGTGGTACTAAGTCTGTTCTTGTACGCAGTAAAACTAAAACTTTCTGGGGCTTCAGAGTCTAATTATGTATATGATACAGATATAATCTATATCATATAGATATCCGGTGGATAGTGGATAGTATCCATATAAAGTGGATCTAGTTCTTTTGCAGCATCATCAAGGCACGTCAATTGTGTCTATGCCGCCACAACATAAATGTTTGTTTTATATGCAATGATAATGCTGCAAAATAACTCGATCCATTTTAATATGGGATATCACATATTGGCTCATTTGCATGCGTAGAAGCACGTAGAAGCCGAGATACGATCAATAAAGCGTCGAAAAATACTTGACTGTGAGCCGATGTTGGCCTCATAGCGCGCCATTAAAATATCGATATCTTGATCAACAATAAACTTACGAACATTTCCTTAAGCTCAAATTATTCCTTTTGAGTTCTCCTATCATTATTGTTTAATTAAAGTATAAATGTTTACAGCTCAAATTTACTTGAAACCCTTATAAACAAATTAATGTACAATTTTGTGAAGAAAATTATAATTTCAAACGGGTATAATTTTAAAACAAATAAAGATAAAGTAATTTAACAAACTTTGTTTGGAAGCCTATTAATGAAGCTTTAAAATGAGACCCTCCAAGGCTCATTTTCATGCGTAGAAGCCGAGTTACGATCGATAAAGCTTACAAAAATACTTATTTTGCAATTTGCAATTTGCATTGTGCACTAATTTTACAATATGTTGAGTTAAAATTGTTGGATTTAAGTTTAGCAAAGGTTTTTTCTTCGTTTTTTATTAACGAACAAATTTTATTTGAAACATTATTTTTTATCTCTTTTAGTTTATGAGCCAGAGCCTTATTAACAATTTATAAACAATTAAATTGTTTATAAATTATAATTGTTTAAATTGTTTATTGTTATAATTTTTTGACCACTCGGATCGAAATCCACCCTATCAATTCTTAATCAGCAGCCAAAAATCCATAAGAAACCGTTGAGTTTGTCCATCAGAATTGAAAAGGACACGGTGATCCCTCTGGCGCCTAGACTATATTACATCGTCGCATCTCTAATAACTCCCTAGTACCATTATTTGGTTTTGAACAAAAAGTGGATTTATTCGATTTTGAATGAAAACATTAATATCACCATTAAAATTCAGTAGGTAGGATGTATTCGTTTTTGCACATTATCTATTTTTATATATGGTGTAATTTAACAAAATGAACCGATAGTGGCCACTAACGAAATTTTCGTAAAAAGTGGATTTATTCGGTATTGCTTGAAACCTCATCACTTGCTGTTGTACACGTCTTTTTAGCACATCCCAAACGTGCTGTATGGAATTCAAGTCAGGGAATTAAACAGGCAAGTGCAATACTGCCGTGCTAAGCCCAAAGGCGGTAACTGATTTTTTATCGAAAATGAGATTTTTGTATTTCTAGGTAGAACAGGGTATTTAGTATATATTTACAAGGTGTTTTGAGCTGTAGAAGCAATATATTTTAAATAAAATTGCAATTTTGTTAGCGGTATTTACAGTTTTCAATTAAAATACTAAGCCATTTGGCGGCAAATGTTAAATACTATGGCGTTTTGGCGGTATCTGCTCCAGTTACCGTCCATATCATATACCTTAGCATATTGCACTTGCCGCTAATATACTTTCAAGAATGCTACGCCTACATTTAGAAACCGCCAAATCGCCTTAGCATTACAAAGTAAATTCGGCCTAGCTTTACATGGTTAGATTATTGTGTTAGTTAAAAGAATTGTGTTATTAAAAGAAATAAATAGCGAGGATGGTAAGAATTTTTCGAGATGATTATATCTATTGAAATTTATTTTTATTTTTGTTTATAGTATTTCAAGAATTAACCAATTATGTTGTCCTAAATAATATGACTCTGCGCCAAGTGGAGTATATATATCTTGAATTAGGCGGTAAGGGATTTGCATATTTCTTTTTTTTTTAATTAAGTTTTAAAAACTTAATAATATATCCACACGCTGTCCAAAAATATTTTTAGGAAAATGACTTCAAATATTTTATGTTTGGTTAGAAAATCAAGTAGAGTCGTGTAAGAGTTGTGAAACACGATGTGAAATCACTGAAGACAGTATTATAGAAAGAGAACAATTTATTGTAAAGCAATAGGTGGAGGTGGAAAACAAGAGGTGGAAAAAATTATGTTCAGCCTGTACAGGCGCAAGGTTTGTTTCGTACTTAAAATTTTCTGTAATTAACCCTTTGTTGGTCGTACATGGGATTAGCAGTCCCATTGCTTGCATTATTTTTAAATACAAGCTGTTATCATTGTTTAACTAGACAATGTCTAGTTACACAATGCTATTATAGATACGGGGTTTTAGATTTGGGTTATATATTATTGTGTTTGCATTTTATCAATCAAAAGCAAAATAAAAAAATTAAATTAAATTTTTTTTAAATAACGCGGGCACATAAATTTGATACACCCTGTATATTGAGCTGTTTTAAAATGTATTAGAATTTAGTGACTGTAAATAGATTTCTCTTTTAACGAGCGTTCCGCGGAACCATTAAAGACTTTTGTGAATAATTAAAGTGAAAAGAACTATGTATTTAGATTTAAAATGGAAAAAAATTGTTTACTGTATAGGTGATTATCAACTTCTTGAAATTGATAATTGAAAAGAAAGTTGGAATTTTAATATCTTCATTTCAATACGAGTATATGTGGGAGAGTTTCTCCGAAAGTAATTAGGATTGTCGGAACAAATTTGAGGGTGACTGTTGTTTGTCAAATGGGAAAGTCAATGTTATGATTCTTGGAATATGGAAGGGGAAAAGATGGATTGGATGATTGATAGAGATTGAAAAATTATTCATTATGTTGTTGGCAGCGAGAAGAAGCGGTTTTCGACGTGTTAAGTGGAGTAGATAGTTAGCATATATCAGTGGCTGGTTGATAGTGGAGAATAGTGTTGAAAAGTGGAACGAGAGACAGATCAAATCGAGACGAAATACCTCTTTGATTCTGTAGTATTGTGAGAAGGAGAGCAGAGAATTTTTGGAGTTTTGTTGAATCGAGAACGTGTCAAAGAAACACGGTTTGTTGGAGAATTAGTGCTGGTATGCTGACAGTTTTGAAGCTGGACAACGGAGAGAGGCTTTGATGAGTAGCCTTTAACATAATCAACGAGGGAGAGCTGTTTGGGGTCACGAGAAGACATCCGAGTGAGGGAAGCAAAAGGTCAGTCAATTTATGTGAAAGAGATTTTTATGTTCGGGAAATAAATTTTTGAGTAAAAAGCATATGAATTAAAGTTCCAATATTTCAAAATATAAATAGTAAATATAGGTAACCTTGCGAAGACATAAATTTGTTTGGATTAATTTGTTTTACCAAAGTCATCGGGAACAAACCGATAAATTGTTTTTTGTAAAGATAATAATTTTAAGTGGTATAAATTTCATTCGGACATCTGTGTCCACAGGTTTTTTAGTTTCGATAGTTTTCAGAGTATTAATTTGATAAATAAAAGACAATTCTGTATTTTTATTTTAACAGTTTGCTTTATTCCTTTTCCCTATTTTATCCCAATTAGGATCAATTCAGAGATACTGAACCCACGAGAGAAGAAAAATATAACGTAAGATAATTTGGTTTTTTTATATATATTAAAAGGCACCCTGAGATTTTTTATTCAATTTTGATATATGATTTGCGACAATTAAATGATTAATTAAATAAATAATAATCAATATAAAATAAATAAGAAGCAGATCACAACAATATATACTCAACATTTTGAGAATCCTTTACCTAAGTTTTATACAAAAATGCTGGTTTTATTCCTTTATAATTTTTCTAAGAATGCGTCAGGTACCTGGATAATGATACAAAAATTTGTTTGAATATTTTAAAAATCTTATATATGCCATAATTAGGTATATTTCAGTCAAAAAGACAATGTGATCATCTTTTACAAATAACTAGTTTGTACAATACAACTAATAAAATGTTAAAATTTGTCCTAATTACTGTAAGTGATGGTACTTTACCGTATATAATATTGTAAAATACTCAATAATATAAAAATGCATAATAATATTAGGGTCAGTGTCGGCGATCGTAAAAATCTTAAAGCTCTATAATAACATGTCGTAAAAAAATAGGAAACCTTTGTCGCTAAGAAACAAAATGAAAATATAATAGGTGAGAAAGTGAAAAGTAGGGTTTAAATTCACAGTTGGAGAATTCTTTAAAACGCTTAACAGCAGCAGATGTTTAAACATCTGATATAAATTTGAAAGATTTTATACAAAATGTTAATTATGAGGTAATAGAATTGTAATACTAAATAGGTTTTTTGTATGTACCAGACACAAGGTATGTTTGGTTGTCTATTTAATTGTCTATATTGAATCACAAATAGAACATCATTATTAATGAACCAATATGTATTTATTGAAAGAAAACAGAGATAACGCCAAATAAATATTGTCAATTTTTTGTTGTCATATTGTGGCTCAACAAAATAATAACATTTAATAGTACTTTAATTCTTTCAATTTAATAAACTTTAATACACAGAAAAGCCATTGACCAAAAGCCGGCCAACTAATTGTTGCCAACAATAAGTTGGCTTTCACCTTTCTCTTTGTGAAGACAGAGAAATCAACTCAACCACCTACATACACGTGGTAGAGTAATATAATGCTGTGAGGTATATCTTTTTCATTTCCACCCATCGCCAGGGTTTAACAAAATACACGCCAATGTAAGACTTTTGGTCGGCGTTTTAAGGGTTTTAACCTATGTATTTTTGGTGGCTTAGCATGTAGAGCTTGCTTAAAACACTGATGATGCTCTCTTTAGAGCGAAAACGTTCTGTCTTTTAATGTAGCCCTTTATTGGGGTTTTAATAAATATACCTTTTACACAGAAGTATTTCTTCAATTTTTGTAATTAATGGTATACAGCCAGTTACGTGAAATTTTTCCTTATGGATTAGAAAAAAAAAGTTCCATGCACTTACGACCAGACACTACACTGCTCATTAGTTAGTAATTCACCTGTGTCGTTTTCGAAGTACAAAAACGTTTTCTTTAGTCATTTTAATTTCAAACGAAAACTACTGAAAAAAGACACTTGTAACCTTTGTGACGAATTAGAAATTCTAATAAACAACAACGCCTCAGAAGAACAAGTTAAATATAAAACCAAGAGGGATAGTTAGATAACCACATCGATTCGGTTGAAGAAGCAAGACAAGCTTTAAATGAAGACAGAAAGCGTGCAAAATTTGACGAACAACTTCTTGAAGTATTGTGTTTTGATATGGAGAAAAACGCTGCCTCTTCCCCGTATACCTACATGTAGTCCATTCTTTCACGGTTTTTGCTCTAAATTTTAGAGAGCCGCTTGGAATGACATAAAATTTGGCATACGTATAGCTTACATGTCAAAGAAAAAAAGTGATATTGTGCCGATGTGCGCTTTTGCCCTGGGGGTGACTTTCACCCCCTCTTGGGTGTGAAAAAATATATGTCCAAAATAAGTCCGGAAATGGGTAAACTTACTAATTTTAAGTAACTTTTGTTCTATAGAGCTTTTTCGCCAAATCAACACTTTTCGAGTAATTTGCGGGTAAACATGTTCATTTCTCAACAAAGTAACCACATTTTTAGACGGATTTTCGCAAATAAATCAAAAAGTAAGTATTTTGTCGAAAAAAACGTTCTTAGCAAAAATATAGCCTATAAAAAAGTTAAAAAATGGTGTACGCGTTAGGTCTCTATATCTCGTAGAACCAGAGTTATAGCCAATGAAATATAAATTCATATTCACCAAATTTCAAATAGAATATTTCGACGTGAAATATCCAAAAAATTAAGCACTTTTTGGGGAAAACTCATTTTAACTTTTTTAAAGTGTTTAAAAAAAGCTTTATTTCTGTTTTTACAAAAAGTTTGTAGCATTAAATTTAAGCAAGTTACATAAAAATAAATTTGGTCCCTTTTTTATTGCAAAAAAAAAATCGGGAAGACCACCCTCTAATTAGCAACTTAAATGAAATTAATCGTTACCGCTCCACAAATTATTTTACTTATGTTGTGTTTATATGATCGTGTAAGTTTCATCGGTTCAAAGTGCTTATTTTTGAAAAAATTTGGTTCCAAATTAAATTTTTAAAAATGTAAATTTTGAAAAAGATGCTTTTTTTGAAAATAACTTAAAAATTGTTAGAGATACCAAAAATCTCGAAAAACAAAAAAAGTCAGATTTGCTTTTCTGAATATCGTGTATTTTTTTGTTTTTCTGTTGGACGAAAATTGATTAAGATTTGGTGTTTCTAAATTTGCATACATTCGTGATCAGTGACTCGTTCAACATATTTTAGCTACAGCCCTTTCAATAATAAGGACTTTGAGCCGATGAAACTTACAGATCATATAAACAATATATACACGAGTCAAGAAACTTTTGGAGTTGTAACGATTAAGTTCATTTAAGATATTAATTAGGGGGTGATTTTCTCGATTTTTTTTACCAAAAACAAAAGGGACTAACTTTATTTTGAGCGTAACTTGTTTAATTTTGATGCTAGAAATTTTTTTTATAAAACAAAAATGAAGCTTTATTTCAACACTTTAAATAATTTGTAATGAGTTTTCCCCGAAATGTGCTTCATTTTTGGTTATTTCACGTTAAAATATTCCATTTGAAATTTGACGAATATGAACCTATTTTTCATTAGCAATAACTCTGCTTCTACTAAGTATAGAGACGTGATATATACACCATTTTTTTAAATTTTCTACAGGCTATATTTTTGCTAAGAATGTTTTTTCGACAAAGTACTTACTATTTGAGTTATTTTCGAAAAACCGTCTAAAAGTGTGGTTATTTTGTTGAAAAAATGAACATATTCACTACCAAATAACTCGAAAAGTATTGACTTAGTGAAAAAACTCTATAGAACAAAAGTTACTTAAAATTAGTCAGTTTATCCATTTCCTGACTTTCTTTGGACGAATATTTTTTTCACCCCCCAAGAGGGGTGTGGTATTATAATATCACCCTGTACAAAATATGTTTAAAACTCATTCAAAGTCATTAATCCATGTAGTATCTGTTCTTGTATCAATAACCGCAAGTAACATTGAATTGTCATGTTTTGTTATTATTTAAATGTGTATATAAACATTAACTCGGTGGAGAAAGATTATTGTACTCAGTATTTAATTAAGGTAAGGTAGGTCGCTACTGATATATGTAAACAGATTGTTATGGTTAGTCATTGATGGAGTTGAGTGTAAATAATATAATGTATTTGAACTAAGAAGAGAGTTTTAATTAATTACGACCTAGAAGACAGTAACATCACACTATTTAATACATGGCTGATCCTGCAGACTAGAGGAGGTCTTCTGAAAGGAGCAGAGATGGTGGCGCCAACGTGGAAATACCGACGACGAAAATGGGAGTTAAACCAGGACCCAGGAAGACGATCAACCCAGTGAGCGACAGTGTAAAGACAAAGTGGAAATAAAATGTAAGTAAGAATGTCTATCTTTATTAAAAATGCTTCCCTCGTTTTATATTATTATTGAACATTGAATATTTATTTTTGCTGATTTTTGAATAATTTATGAAGTATCGATTTTTTTTAAGAATATCTATGAATTTTGAAATATGAAGTGATTTTTTGAATTGAATATTTTTATCAAAGTTTATTATATATGCTATTATTGAATTTTGAATTGTTATTAAATTTATTTGAAAAATCTCTATCCGATTTCGATTTTTAGTACGGTTATTTTTAAATATTGTATGGAATATCGAATTTTTTCAAAAAAAAAAAATTTCTATCGAATTTTGAGATATGAACTGATTTTGAATATTTTTATCTAACTTTTGCATATGCTATTGTGAATTTTTATTCAATTTTTGTCGAATATGTATACTATTATTGAATTTTTATTAGCCAGTTGTTTTTATTATTGATATTTATTGATTCTATAGATACATTTTAATCGATTTTGTGTTAAATTTTGTATGATATGAACCTGAATTAATATTTTTTGAGTGATAAATGATATTTTTTTAATAATGATTAGTGATGACATACGATAAACATTGCTATAAGCAAGATATATATTTTTAACGAACCGACCTGATGCGTTGAGATAAGGAATTTGAAGAAGAACTATATAGATTAGAACTAACAATATTATAAGCTAAATATTATGAGGCAACTAGAGACAATAAGAAACCCACGGCTCTTGTCAAATTGGGAAGGTACTAAGTGATTTATAGAAGCTTGAAAGCTTATTAGAGACCCACTCTGTGTTTTGAGAGTACCTATTTTATTCATGATTATTCGTGAATAAACAACGGCCTCAAAGCAAGGGAATGAGGTTGTGATATTTTTAGAAGAATTTGAACCGCATAAAATACCTATTTCGTGTTTTGAGTTAACTATACCACCTTCATGGTGCGTACAGATCAGGGCGAAAATTCGGGTTAATATTGGCGGAGAACTAAGACATCCGAGTGAAACCTCTTTTATTAAGGTAAAACGAAGGTATCGGAGCTAGTATATGAAGTGATGATTATGATGTTATATGAAATGATATATGAGATAAATGATATATGATTGTTATATGAAATATGTATATGGAGATGAATTATGTACACTGTAGAAGTGTTATTATGTGGAGAAAATGAAGAAATATAGTGTTAGTACCAGACAAGAAGAAGAAGAGAAAAAAAGATAATTTTTTTAGTAAAATATGTGGGAAAAATGAAAGAAGACACATAAAAATTGCAAGAAAAGAAGCAAAATTAAGAAGATATTAAGCAAATAAGTAGCTAATCATTGAATTTTTGTCTAAGAATTAAAGTTGTAATTTTTTTTCTAAAGTAACGTAAATTATAAATAACTTATTTTTTGTATATAATGAATTCAGGTTAAATTTTCGCGGAAAATGGAAGTGTTTGAATTAAGGATAGACAATATCTTACAATAGTGTTAGTAGATAGTAAGCAAAGGGACACAAAAAGGGAAGTTCTTAGAGAGATTAAATCTTTATTATAGGTACAAGAGAGTTATTAGAAGTTTTTTAGAGACACATATTAAAAGTTTTAGAGAGATTACATTTCTATTATAGGTACAATATTTTAAAGTTAGTAAGGCGTATATAAATAAATCAAAAGAAGACTGAAATAGGAATTATTAATAGACTAAAGGATACATTTTTTTACTTATTCGAGTAATATTAGCTTAGCTTAGGACTTTTAGGTAGATACGAGATTTTTAGTTAGGTATTCCCCCGCTTATATGAGATGCCTATAGGCACTAAAAGACTATTTAAAAGTAAGGATCAATTAGTAATCAAAAGTAGATCAAAAGTAAGGAACGAAAAAAAAAAGGACGAAAAGACACGACGTGAAAGTACGTGAACTAGTAATAGGTTATAAAATACCAGTTTAGTATAGGGAAAATATGAACTTTTGTGTAAAATAGGAAAAAGAATATACATGTTTAGGGAAAAATTGATTGATCTGAAATGTAATGTTACAGTTAGTTAGCATAGTTAGGAAATTTAATTTTTCAAAATAGTATTAGGTAACCATAAACATTTTTGTAAAAGGGAAAGAGGAGCATCGCATTTTAAAAATATGTAATTTTAACAAAACGGGGAGGTGTGGTATTATAATATCACCCTGTACAAAATATGTTTAAAACTCATTCAAAGTCATTAATCCATGTAGTATCTGTTCTTGTATCAATAACCGCAAGTAACATTGAATTGTCATGTTTTGTTATTATTTAAATGTGTATATAAACATTAACTCGGTGGAGAAAGATTATTGTACTCAGTATTTAATTAAGGTAAGGTAGGTCGCTACTGATATATGTAAACAGATTGTTATGGTTAGTCATTGATGGAGTTGAGTGTAAATAATATAATGTATTTGAACTAAGAAGAGAGTTTTAATTAATTACGACCTAGAAGACAGTAACATCACACTATTTAATACAGGGGGTGAAAACCACCCCCAGGGCAAAAGCACATATCGGCACAATATCACTTTTTTTCTTTGACTTGTTAGCTATGTGTTTGCCAAATTTCATGTTAATCCAAGCGGTTCTTTAAAATTTAGAGGTTTTGCAATATTTTACCGTTAAAAAGGGACTAATGTAGTTTTTTTACAAACGCCAACTTTGGCTTTATAATCTAGGTATACATGCAGCTAGACATAATAAAGGCCATTGTTATGTGTGGTTAGAAGGCGAAGCCGGCCGAGGGGCTCAAGAAATTGGCACTTGTTTATTTAGACGTATTTAGACATGTTTGTGGTCGGACAGCTGCGGAGGGCAGAACCGAAACATTAAGATAGTGTTGATGTTAAATGCCATTTTTGATGTGCATCCGTTACTGGAACGAATTACTTTACGCTTCCTTACATCTAGCCATAGATTTTTGTCAAATGATGTAGATTTTGGTGACATTGGATGCGCCTTAAAATTCCCACAAAGAATGTATTCACCGGTAGACTACATGAATGTAACGAGTTCGTGCCGAACAAAAATACTCTAATCGTTCACAAAATGAAGAAGGAACACTTTTTCGGTACTTGTAATTTGGAAAAAAGAGTCGTCAATAGGAAAGTGGATGTTTTTAATAATAAAATTGGGTTAAATTCAAAGAGATTAAACTCGAAAAAGAACGCCTCGAAAAATTTTTGTTAAATATTTTTTCCACGAAGAAGCTCGTGAAATAAGTCTACAAAAGAAACGTGGAAGACCATCCTCAGAACTTTATCAAAATTTTAAAGAATCATTTGTGTTGCTATGGCCAAATGGGAAGCCAATACCAGATAAAAAACTTGAGGATTTAAAAAGTTTGCTTAGATCTAAAATTTGCTCTTGATTTTGATCTTGAAGATAATGAACTTTAGTAAGCTCTTAAAGCATTTTTTGTTTTAATATCAGACTACAGTTTCACAAGTTAGTAACTACCTTATGGAACAACACTGTTGTTATTTTTAGATTTACAATGTAGTTTTGTCATAAAACAATAAAAATATTATATAAACCACATATGTTTTAATTCGCATAAACCTACCAAGCGACAGTTTTGGTTAGTAAACGACTTATGCAAATTATTAAAATGTTAATAATGAAAAAAGCAATACACGACCAAACGCCATTTTTATCTATATAAGCTAAAATATAATTTTAAAGCTTTAAATAATAATACAACAAAATTCGCTTTACCGTTTTTAAGAATATATCTAAAAATCAAATTTTCAAAATGATAAATAGATTTTTCAGAAAGCCATAAATTTAAATTCATTTTTCTCAAAACGGTAAAAGTGGCGCTTGGTCGAGTTATGCATAACGCGGTCCAACTAATTCTAACTAAACTTGCAGCCAAAAATTGTACTGAATATACTTTTAAGTTATAGAGATAAACTTAAAAATTACATTTTTTAAGATCAACAACAACACAAACCTATAAATTAAATTGTGATAGGTATGTCCAAACATAAACGAATTTTATTTTAACAAAAAGATATTGCTCCTTTAAAGTAAACGACTTTTATTTCTTGTTTTCTAAAAAAATAGTCCATTTTAATGCGTGTATTTAAGATAAAGTTAGACTCAATTCAATAGACTAATTCAATAAAATAATAATATTATATCTTGTCGTAAAAAGAATATTATTCTCTTTACAACGACAATAAAATTATCTTAAAATAAATAGAGTGTTGGTTGGGCCTAGTTTTGTCAAAAACCTATTTGACAATTATCTCCAAAACTGCTACATTCCCCAAAATCTAGCACGTAAACCAAAACAGTGTCAATCGCTGCCCCAAAAAACTTTTTATAACCCCATAAAATTCCAGAGCATCGCCACGCATTGTTGAAAATTATCAGAGAGAAACAAAATGAAATGTTTTGTAACCCAGATATTTTATTATACTGTTTTGGGGTAAAAATGAAAAGATGGAAAATACGGCAAAGGGAAAAGCCGTTAAACGTTATTCAGCCAGAACAAAAATAATGAACAACTCCATTAGATGAAATCATAATTGAATTTAACTCGAATATATCTACTGTTATATGAGGGGAAAAACGCTTTTTAACATCAGAAAAATGACGGTATGTGTATGTGGAGTCTTTAAAAGTAATTAAATAAATAAGGGTAAGCAGTTTTTTATACGAACCAGATAATTCCCTCAATATAAAATATCTACTCTTTAAAAATGTTGACAAAATTTTGGCTCTCATTTCCCAAATTGGAATAAAATTTATCATTATGTTCTATTAAATAGTACGACCAGATTGTCTAGTTTTGCACTTAGGTAAATGTTAAGAGAAGGCGTTTTAGTCCAGGGCCCATCTGTTTTGAGATGGACGTTGAGAGGTGACTCAATTTTTTTTGCAAAAATTGCTTGAAAATAATTCAAAGAATAATATTTGAGTTATCCTCCCTCTCAAAAAGGTCCGGAACATTGTTTAAATAATTAAAATGTCAAAAAATTAAGGAAAAATAAGATTTTTTTTTGTTTTTTTGATTATAACTTTAAAAGTATTCATTTCCGAGAAAAGATGTACTGAGATAAAAGTTGAGTAATTAAATTTTCTATAACACAGAATTAGTTAAAAATTTAAACAATAGTCACCCTTGTTGCAAAATAGCAAAAATTGCGAAAAAACCATACAAAAACAAGTATTCGCATTTTACGTTTTTCAACCATTTATGCTACACTTAGGAAATTCATATTTCACCCAGAAAAACTTTATGATACAGTAAAATAATACTGTAAATTTCATTAAGATCGGTTCAATAGATTTTGCAAAATAAATTTTGCAATGCAGCTTTCGCAAAAAAAATTCATTTTTCAAAATGTTACAGGACTGAAAATAAAGTAGGTAGCAAGTTGAAATTTTTTTTTTTCGTATAGAAGTGTACTGTACCTTTCATTTGCAATTTGTAAAATTAAAATTGATTAACTACCACGGCGTCAGGAATTTTTTTAAATAAACATTAATTATTGGTGCTACGCGCAGGACAGCGGTGTTCGATTCACACTAGTTGATTTCCACCAAAATTTCTTCCAATCTTTATCTAATATATTATTTTCTTACTCTATATTTTGTTGTATTTTAATATTTTAATTCCACAAAAATCAAACTAATTTTATTATTGTTTGTGAAATATTGTTTAAACAATTGCATATGTATAAAAATAATAAAGTTTTATTCTCCAAGTTAAAATATATGAACAAAGAAAGTTTTTGCTAAAAAAAGTGTTATTTCAAAGGATAGAGTATGTGTTTTTTATTTTGCAATAAACAAATTTATTTATTTATATCGAAATTTAATAAAAATTAAAATGTATCAATCATTATCAAAGGTCATTGGAATGCCCAGTCAGAGCAAACTATCTGCTCTCCTGCGCACAGCACCAATAATAATTAATGTTTATTAAAAAAAATCCTGACACCGTAGTAGTTAATTGATTTTAATTTTGCAATTTCAAATGAAAGGTACAGTGCAGTTCTATATGCATAAAAAATTCAACTTGCTATCTGGTTTATTTTCAGTCCTGTAACAATTTGGAAAAATGAATTTTTCCGCAAATCGCCAGGAAATTTTGACATTCCTGTCAAAATTTCTTGAAGAAAAAGTCAGGACTTCCTTACTGTAAGGAAATGTCATTTCCTTACTGTAAGGAAATGATATTTCCGTACAGTTGTTAGTGTTCTACATAAATGATAGAAAACACATTGCTATTAAAACCTTGTAAATTACCTTAATCATTAAATTTTCTTTATCTGGAGCTTCCTGGATAAATTTTTCAATTTCTTCCTTCGTTAAAATCTTAGATTTCTTTGCCCTATAACCTTGAGCTTGCCGTTTCAATAAAGAACGAAGTTTTGAGTATGTAGATATATCTACATTGTGTTTAAGTGCAAGGGTTGATTTCAGCATTGAATAATTGGCCCATAATGTTGAAGATTTCATCTTTAAACAAAGGTCTAGGAAGTATGCCATTACAACATTTTCTGAGAAAGAACTCGTATTTTTACTCATGCGATAATCCATAAAACGTCTGTATGCATTTTCGTACTTTTCTCTTGATTTCTTTGGCAATAATTCTAATGAAGCAGTATTCACTGCCTCAACCAGCTCTGGAGGAGTCCCAGGAATGGAAATTTCATCATCACTTATCATTTTACTTTCGAGAACACCAGCAATTAAATTTATAAGCATACGAGCAAATTGACAATTCAACCTCAATAGACAATTCAACCATAGTAACCCAAGTAATTTTATTAGGAATTTCAAAGCACCATTTATTTGGGAATAAAATTATCGCGTTTTTTTTAAATCAATAAATATCTGTCGAATTTTAAACGATTTGCGGAAAAATAGTATGTTTACCTCGTAGGAAAAGCCACATTCCTGGACTCTGTGTTGCTAAGTCTCGTCTTGCGCCTCGACTTAGCAATCTTCACAGTCGTCCAGGAATGTTAAGCTTTTCCTACCCGGTAAACAATGTACTATTTTTTGCGAAAGCTGGATTGCAAAATTTATTTTGCAAAATTTGTTGAACCGATCTTAATGAAATTTACAGTATTGTTTTACTGTATTATAAAGTTTTTTTCTGGGTGAAATATGAAGATCCTACGTGTAGTATAAATGGTTGAAAAACGTAAAATGCGAATACTTGTTTTTGTATGGTTTTTTTGGCAATTATTGCTATTTTGCAACAAGGGTGACTATTTTTTAAATATTTTACCAGTTTTATGTTATAGGAAATTTAATTACGCAACTTTTATGTAAAAACAACTTTTCTCGGAAACGAATACTTTTAAAGTTATAATCAAAAAACGAAGAAAAAGATCGAATTTTTTCTTCATTTTTTTGACATTTTGATTATTTAAACAATGTTCCGGACCTTTTTGAGAGGGAGGGTAACTCAAATATTATTATCTGAATGATTTTCAAGCAATTTCTGCAAAAAAATTTGAGTCATCACTCAACGTCCAAATGTACTAATATTTTTACCGATGCGCCCTGGTCTATTTTATATATACAATACAATGATTAGTGAAGAAGGGGTATGAAATATCACCATACCTACATATTTCCATAATTTCACGATACTACGGAATATCTAAATATATACTACTGTGGAATATCTTATGACGATATTTCAGATAATTCTAAAATCAAAAGTAAAATTTTCAACCTAATAAAAAATTTAAAAATATTTAAAATAATATCAAATAGAAGACTTATCGGACCATTTTCCTGGTAACACCTCCACGGCTTCTAAAAGTTGCAAGCCAGATGGATGCTGAAGCAAATAAGACACGAGGGTATTCTAAATGTGTCAATTCACAACCCCGTCTGTTCAGCGTGGTAAATTCCAACGGAAAATGGACCTATATTACTCAATAGGAGTAATACAAATGGAAAATAAAAAATGTATACCATTTTTATTCAGTTGCAATGCGAAGCCAAAACTGTTTAAATTTTTACTTAGTTCAGAGAGCGCAACCAGCACTCTAATCGACGATTTCGGCTCTTATTAGAAGCTCATCAGAGAATGCATAGATTAGTATCTCTGACCCAAGTTTAAATTATCCAATCTATTAGTAGTGGAGTCACTGAAGGTGGATATGAGCTATTACCCCCGATTTCGTTCAACCTCCATCGATTTGCAAGAAAATTGGTGAGTGGTTAGAGGATATCTTAAGGAACAAAGGTGACATAGTTCCAACTTGCGCTTTTACCCTGGGGGTGGATCCCACCCCTTCTCGGAGTGAAAATTATTTTATTAAAAATAACCCCACAGTTAGATAGGGGGACAAATTTTAAGCAAAATTTGTTATAAAAAGTTATTAAAATAAATTAAAACTTTTTGACTTATTAAAGATCAAAAATTTTAATTTTTCGTAAGAAAAATGCATGTTTTTAACCGATTTTTCATAGCTAACTCAAAAATTATAAGTTTCTACAAAAAAGTTATTATTAGCAAAATTGAAGCTAATAAAAAATTAAATAAACCCCTTACCAAAAAAACCTTTTAATATTAACTAAAAGTGAGTTATAGGTAATTAAATGCATATTTTTTTCGGCGAGTACCCAAATCTAAGCATTTAAGCTTAAATTATTGGAAAATTATGCATTTTATAACATAAACTTATTAAACGTTTGTGAAAGTACTTAAAAATATCTATCAAATGAGATACAGAACAAGTTAATAACATTAAAATTTATGCTCAAAAAATTTTTCAAACTTAATCTTTTAAAAGTTTTTCCAAAAAATGTTATCGCTTTTTTCTAATAACTCCGTTAACTTTTAAGATAGCAGGTTTAGATGAAAACGGTTTGAAAGGTAATTATAAATGCTATTAAATCGCGTTGAAACTAAACTTTTACGTCACTTACCTTTTTAAATCTAAAAGATTAAATAGCCACGGATACATGGTTCTCGCAGCAAAATAAATAGTGAAACAGGTATAATATTTTATATAGAAAAAACTCAAATTTGGTTGTTTGCCATTTTTTACGTATATTGAGTATTTTTACAGTTATTATCAAAAGAAAATAAAAATGACGATAATTTTAAAAATTCTGATTTTTTTAAAATATTTTTTTTTAAATATGCATTCTAAACCGGTGAAAATTGTTAAAATCATTACTTATGCTAATACAAAGAAATTTTGTTAAGGATTACTATAACTTTTAATTTATGTGGAAATGGCGTATGTTTAATTTTTCACTTTTTCCTAAAAAATTCGAAAGGGTTCCCTTCGTTTCATCATAACTTGCTTAATTTTGATGCTATTAACTTCTTCTGAAGCGCATTTGTTAGGCATTCTGAAGTACTTTGATAAGTGTTCAGCAGGTATATTTATAAAATGCATCGTTTTCCCGTTATTTAAGCTTGAATACTTAGATTTGAGTACTCATCGAAAAAATATACATTCAATTACCCATACCTCACTTTGAATTAACATTAGCTTAGTACTTTGATTGAACAGTGTATTTAATTTATTATTGTCTTCAATTTTGGTAGGAATAACTTTTTTGCTAAAGCTAATAGTTTTTCAGTTATACGTGAAAATATATTTTAAGACATACATTTTTTTAAGAAAAAATAAAATCTGTGATCTTTAATAACTCAAAAAGTATTGATTTATGTTAATAACTTAATACAACAAATTTTGCTTAGAATTTGTCCCTCTATCGGTGTATGGTATTAATTTTAATAAAATAATTTTCACCCCAGAAAAGGGGTGGCATCCACCCCCAGGGTGAAAGCGCCAGTTAGCATCATGTCACCTTTGTTTCTTGAGGTGTCCTCTAACTGCTCACCAATTTTCATAAAAATCGATGAAGGTTCAACGAAATCGGAGGTGAAAACCTTCAGTGACTGCACTATAGTCCCTGCATTGCAAATAACGTGATGGTAGTAGGTGCCTAGCGGCATCTGCTAAATAAAAGGGAAAGTTTTCAACCTAATAAGATATTTAAAAATATTGAATGTCTAAAATATTTAAAATATTTAAAAATATACAATAATATCATATTGAAGACTTATTGGACCATTTTCCTGGTAATACCTCCACGACTTCTAAAAATTGCAAGCTAGATGGATGCTGAATCAAAGAAGACACGGGGGAATTCTAAAATTTGGAATTCACTACCCCGTCTGTTCAGCGTAGTAAATTCCAACGGAAAATGGATTTATCTTACTCAATGGGAGTATACCTAATAGAAAATAAATATATTACCATTTTTATTCAGTTGCAATGCGAAGCCAAAACGGTCTTAATTTTTACCTAATTCAGAGTATATGCTGATAGGCACCTACTACTATCAAGTTAGTTGCAATGGTGGGACTAATAGACTGAATAATTTAAACTTGGGTCAGAGATAGCAATATACGCATTCACTGATAAGCCTCGAATTAGAGGCGAAATCGTCGATTAGAGTGCTGGTTGCGCTCTCTGAACTAAGTAAAAATTAAGACAGTTTTGGCTTCGCATTGCAACTGAATAAAAAGGGTATACTTTTTTTTTATTTAAATTAACGTGCATGTGACATCTATGGTCATTAGCTCGAGTTACAGTTTACATGGTAATATTATAAATTACAAATAGTATAGTTAACATTATTTAACATAAGTAAAAGGAAAATCGGTTAACAATTATATTTTGTTTAACAGTTGATTCTTCTCAAGAAATTTGATAACCTTGTTGATTTGGTCTGTGCTGTTGAGGACCTCTTTGAAGTTAGGACTGATACCAAGCTGTTGGCGTACTTTAGCATAAAAAGGGCATTCAATAAGTATGTGTCTGATTCGGAGAGTAGTATTGCAGTGTTGACTTTTGGTAGTGAAGATGATGTCATCAAATAGCCATATGTTAAACGGGAATGTCCTAAGCGCAGTCTCCGTATGATTGCCATATTTTTCCGAGATAAACTAGACCAGGTAAATTGGTTCATTGAGGGCTAAATTTCATGCAGCTCTGAAGTAATTTTATGCCAGTGAATTTGCCAGGTTGACAGATTGAGCTTATTCAGTCTGGCTTTTAGATCATTGCAGATTTGTATATTCAGCATGGTATCCATCGATGATGCAGCTTTTTTGGCAAGGAAATCGGCTTTTTCGTTACCACTAATCCCAACATGGGATGGTACCCATAATAAAGTGACTTTTGTATTTTGATTTATAAGAAGCTGATAAATGTCATGAATATCTTGGACAAGAGGATGGTTGGTGATTAGTATTGATGGAGTGTATAGAGGAAAGTGCATCAGCACATATGGCTATGTGTGTGGATATTTATGAGCATGTTTGAGAGCACACAAGATAGCTAGCAGTTCGCCAGTGTGAATACTACAGCAAGGAGAAATTTTACAGAGTTCGATGGGCTGTTGAAGAGTAGTTAGAGATTAACCAACTCCACTTTCAGATTTTGACGCGTCAGTGTAAATAACTATGTTATTTATTTTTGTTTATAAGTTCTAGGAAGAGACTTCCTAATGTGTTAACACTGACATCTTCCGTGTTAAATTTGGTGAGGGACATATCAAGATGAGGGAGTAGGTTGGTCCAATAGGGATTATTGGAGAATGGTAGAGTTCTGGTTTCAGACAAATTTATATCTTTTAATAACGGCTGTAGAAGATGAGGAAAAGGATGTACAATTAAGTTACAAGGAGCATTGTTATGAGGTTGGTGTGATGATGTAATTAAAGGATACACTGGATTGGAGGGATTGGAAGAAATTGCAGCAGCATAGGAGGAAAGAAGGTATTCTCTTCTAAGCCAAAGGGGAGGTTCATTAGCTTCACAACAAAGACTTTCTGCCGGACTAGGACGAAATGCTCCAAGACATAGGCGGATAGCCGTATTTTGCACTGTATTTAGTGAAGTTGGGTTTGACTTAGATGCAGACATATAGATGAAACATCCATAGTCAAGCTTGGAACGGACTAGTGATCTGTAAACTTTCAGTAACGTAGTTTCTTCCGCTCCCCAATGATAATGTGAGAGTGATTTAATTATATTTAACCTTTTAAGGCACGCTCCTTTAGTTTTCTGAATATGCTGTTTCCAGGTTAGTCTTGAATCAAATATCAGCCCTAATATTTTGCAATTATGAACGACCGGTAATTTAAAGTTATTGACGGTGATTTCAGGAGTAAAAAAATTAATTCTTCTACTGAATTTAATAACTTTGGACTTTGGAATGGAAGAGAGTAAGTCCTAGGGATGCAACTTTGATTTGTAGATCATTTACTGCTAATTGCAGAATTTTACTAGTAGTAGCATTGTATTTACCCTGGCAGTATATTATTAGGCCATCGGCATATAATAAGGATTTGATAGGTGGAGGGATATTGTGACATAACTGGCTAATCGCGAGAATGAATAAAGATGTGCTTGAAACTGAACCTTGAGGAACTCCGCCATATTGGATATGTGGAGAAGAAAGGAAGTTATTGACAGAAACCCTGAATGTTCTTGATGTTAGGAAGTTTTTCATAAAAGCGTATATGTGAGGTTACATTGAAAAAGTTTGTCAAGAATTGCGTTTCTTGAGATGATGTCAAATGCGCCTTCTATGTCGAAGATTGTAGCTATCAGATCTTGTTTGCTATTAATCGCGTTAGATATATGGGTTTGAAGTAGTGCAAGGTTATCTCTTGTGGAGCGCTGTATTTGGTAGCCAGATTGTTCCTGTGAAATAATCTTTTATTTTTCAAAATACCATAGCAGACGTTTGTTGATCATTTTTTCCATTAATTTGCACATAGTGCATGTGAGGGAGATGAGTCTGTAAGATTGTGGAAAACTAGTTGGCTGATTTGGCTTGAGTATCAGTATTACAATAGACTTGCTCCATTGAGATGGAAATTTATGTGAGTTCCAGATTAGATTGTATAAAGTTAGGAGTTTTTTAAGAGCATAATTAGACAAGTGCTTTAGAAATGCATAAGGAATATCATCGGGCCCAGCTGCGGTGTTTCTGCAATTAGCTAAAGCAGATATAAGCTCATGGATAGTGAAAGGAAAATTAAGTGGTCTACTATGTTCAGAAGATATCAGGTTATTTCTGTATGGATTTATTTCACGAAGAGACATATTAATATGATTAGTTTTGTTTCTGAATTTATCTTCGAAATGTTTCTCTATACCATTTGAAATTAAACGAGTAGTTTTTTTATTAGTTTTTTGACCTTGAATTTGTCGTACTTTTTTTCCAAATTTGGCTAGGATTGAAATTTTCATTAGTAGAAATACATAATCCTGCCAGAATGATTTTTTACTTTGCGTTGATATTGACTTTGAAATTGATATTTGAAATTGTCTCTGATATTGACGTTAATAAGTCGTCAACATCATTGGTTGTCGGATGTTCATTTGCGAGCAAGAGAATATCAACAGATTTTGAATATTCTGACCAGTTAGTTTTGTTTAAGCGCCAATAACTTGGATACAGGTCCACTACAGTTGTTGGAAATTATTATAGGATAATGATTGCTGTCAAAGAGATCATCGGCTGTTTGCCAGGAAAGAAAACGTGCTGATTTAGGGTCACTAATACTAAGGTCAAAAGCAGAGAATGATCCATAGGAAATGTTAAAGTGAGTATTAGATCCTGTGTTAAGAAGACATGAGTTTGTGCAGTTAAGGATATTTTCAACTATTTTTCCACGACCAAATGTAGATTTAGAACCCCACATACTGTTATGTGTGTTAAAGTCTCCTGTGAGTATAAAGGGCTGTGGTAGCTGGAATATAAGGTCTAGGAGCTCTTCCTCTTTTAAAGGATGATTTGGGGGAATATGTATGGAGCAGATAGTAAGCTTATTAGGGCAAAATGTAGTTATGGCAATTGCCTTAAGATTCGTTGTTAAAGGTAGCATTGCTGAGTAGATTTCACTGGAAGAAAAAATTGATGCTCCTCCACTAGCTCTGATGCAGTTCGTCCTAATGAAGTGGTATCCTTCAAAGGATTTAGGGTGAGGAATATTATTTGTAGTAAAATTAGTCTCTTGTAGACAAATAAAATCTGGATGGTAAATTGATGTAAGATATTGTATGTGTTCAAGGCGCGGATAATATCCGTCGCAATTCCATTGTAAAATAGTGAAAAGATATTTTTTATTTTTAGAAAAGATCGGAATTGGTGTTGGAGTCACCTGAATTATTGGACGTAAGGCTTGCAATTTCGTCAGCGTATACGGGATTTAATGTGATCTTAAGCTTTTCAGATAATCTTGTAATGCAATTTTTAAGCGATCTATCAGATACAGTTTGATATATTTGCGTAAGGTCTTCTAAAAGAGACTTAATGTTGGTGGTAAAGTTATGAGCTTCTTTGAGAGGATCACTGCTACCAAAGGAATTTTCCAGGAAGACAATAAGTTGTAATGCTGTCAACGAAAATTTTTCTGGATTAGCACTTATTAATTGGTCAACAGTTGATTGAGCAAAGAGAGTAATTTTAGCAAGTTCTTTGTCATCAGTTTTTAATTTCTTTTTAAGAGCTGTTCTAGGAGTTGCAAAGGCTGTGGTAGATTGAGCATTTATAGGGTTTAAGTCTGGGTGGTTATCAGTAACTTATAAAGTGGGTGATTCGAGATTTGTGTCGGTACAATAAGTTCTTTTGATGCAAGGATTTGTAGGCAAGGACACTGACATTAGAGACTCTTCGTTTGGAATTGGTAAGTCGGTATTAGTTGGATTGATTTCTTCTTTTTGAGGAGGAGGAAGGAGGAGATATAATAGAAGGAGGTTCAAATGGGATTAGGCTAGAAGTTGTATTTTGAGAAGGGTTGCTAGATATTTCTTGAGGGTCAGGACAGGAGTCTGCAGTATGTCCAGATTTTTTACATAAAAAACATTCAAATTTATCCGAAGTGATAAAGATTCTATTATTGGTATTTTCATGCGATATAACAATTGAGGTATTTAATTCAAAGTTTTCTTTATCCGATATAATATAGATAGAGCGTCGAAAACTGAAAGTGTGAGCGTATTCGTCCTCAGGTGAACTGCATCGGATAAAAGAGATAGGAGAAGCAAGTTGTAATCGAAGTTCGTCTTTAAGTGCTTGCTCTATGAGTAAATTCGGGATCGAAGGGCTTACGTTGGACAGTAGTAGCCTCGTTGCGGGTGTAATAAGTCTGCGAATAGATATTGTTTGATTTACAACAGTAATGGTCGGACAATTTTGCAGAAGATTATCAACTACGGATAATGAAGAAAGATATATGCATATAGGCTGGTTAGAAATTCGTGAAGCAAAGGTTATTTTTTTAGGGGTAACAATTTCGCCAATTTCCTTGATGTAATCAAATAGCACGACGTCTGGAAGAGCGTTCATAACGATGGCGAAAGTTCTAATGGGACATGATATTGTTGTTGTAGATTTTTTCGGTGTGATTTTTGTTACTGCAGCGAAGCTACGTTGTACTGTTTGTGATGATGTTTGTGATGATGTTGATGCCACAATTTGATTTTAATATTCTGGATGCCAAAATATTAAATATGTATGGACAGTAAGGACTGGCCTAATTTTTTGGTTGTCGATATTTTCTGTTAATGAAAATCGACTTACCAGTGTTTTTAGTTGGTAAACACAACACATTAACTAACTAGTTTTTATATAAAATACTATTAGTAGAGGCGATAAGCGAGGTGTACTTTACTCGTTGACCTCTGAAATGGGAATCGGTATACATTTTTAAATTCTCAAATCCTTCAAATAACAAAATTATTAATTAAGATATTATTTATAGAATTTTAAAATAATAAAAGCAAATGATCAATATTTTACCTGCGCATGTAGAACAGACGCAATGGTGTGCATTTGTCGACATGTGGTTTTCTGCTTAGGTGAGCAATAACATATTACATGGTATGCGAGTATTCAAACTTGACACACTTAGAGTGTATGTGTGCCATAATAACTTGTTGTTATAAATAAGTGCACCTGAAATAATAAAAAATAGAGGAATTATTATTATTAAACAGATTGTGAGAGATTCAGTTAGATTTGGGACTTGAACCAGAGTTATGCTCCGGGTAATGTAACGTGCTGCGTCACGTGTACCGTCATCAACTAAATACTATCACATGTATTAATAACTGTAACTGACGGTTAATAAAATAATGATGAATATAATCGTGTATTCCTGCTGAACCAACCCAATCACAGGGTAAAACCAACCCTTATTTTTTTAAATATTTCTCGAACTCTCTATGTCATATTATCAGTTGATCCGTGGATATCTATTTGGTAATATCTTCACACCTGTCCTATTGTCCTCTATACTTATAGAAAGTTAGCTTTAAGTCAATGAGTCGCGTTGTCTTGAGAATTAAAACTTGACGGGCCCGTCTTCCCTGTGTGGATTAATTTAAACCCAAACTCACAGTCACATACCAGCACATGGATAAACATATTGATAGAATAGAACAATAGACCAATAGAGCAAATAATTATCGGACGACATGAAAAGGCTGGTACGTACAACTCTTTAGAAGATACCTTATTCTTATTATATTAAACAGTCACTCTTAACATTTAGAACGAAAATTTGATTTGTTTAGTTGTAACACATCGTCTCTATTCTATAGACAATATTTTATTGTTCTTGCTCCCACTGTTCTTTATATCACCTTTAAACATAATAGAGCACAACCCACAAATTTCATCCTTATTCTGTCGGAAGATAACATATTAAGTAAGATTATGCAAATTACGGATTCATTCCAATAATGGATTTAGTGAGAATTATTTTTATTTTGAAATATTGAAAAATCTAAGTTAAACATTATGAATGGCCATAAACTATTTCAAATAATGTTATGCGATTTGAATTTAACTTTTTTTGCAGTGTTTACACTATTTTAATACAAATGAAAAGTTAATATTTACTAATAATCCATATTAATTTATGTACAAAGTCAGTAAAGTGACTGACGTGGTGTATACAAATTTTTATCGCCAACCATAAAAAACATTAACTAGTCATATTTTGTTGGATCTTTCTATACACAAAAAATGCAGAGTAGTTTACAATAGTTTACAATAATTACTAAATCGGTAAAGTATTGATTTATTTTATGTAAATCTAATTACCAAATAATAGAGAGTTTCACTTTTTGACATAAATCTAAATAATAATAATAATAGTCTCCCGTTTTATACCGCTATCGTGGCTTTGGGATTATAGCAGGGTAGTCTGCTATATCTAGGGCCCACGGTATACAAGGAAGGTAACAGGTCCAGTGCTACGTTTCAACCGCCTATTACTTCTGGTTTTACCCAAGGTACTCATTTTTATTCAGGCTGAGTCGACCTGGGACCTATAGAAATTTTAAAAATGTCTAGATGTTTTCGCCGCCGCTGGGTTTTGAACCCCGGCCTACCTGCGTGGAAGTCAGACATGCTACGGAGCTAACCCGGTCCTAATAACGTAAATTTTGTAAAATATTTTTAATAATTAAAGTAAATATATTTTAAGTTCACTCAAATAAATAATTGACTAATTCCATCGACCACTTACATTCAATCCTGGGTTAAATTGATTTATATTTGCAGCAGGTAATATTCTTCTTCTTTCAGTACAATAAAGTGTTACTTTACTGCCGGAAATGAGTACAAAAATACACAACTCTTGTGATGGTTAGCGATAATAGTTATTTATGTACCAAGTCAGTAAAGTGACTCTTTATCGAAGAAGTCTGATATTATGAGCCGAGCGAGCCTAGCGAGCGAGGCGAATAACAGACGAGTTCGATAAAGAGTCTTTACTGACGTGGTGCATACAAAATTTTATCGCCAATCATAAAAAACATTAACCCTTACTTAATTACATCCTAATGAAAAAAGAGTGTGTGTACTTGGTACGCACGTAAGACGTTATATTTCTACTATTATGATTTCAACGAAATAAATATATTACAAACAGTTTAATCGTATTTCAATTTAAATATTAGACCAATTTGAACACTTAAAATAAAATACCAGAAATTAAAAATAAAATACTGTTAAGAGTTACGTTATGTTTATGAAGTGTAGCCTACCGTAGCGAAGTTGCTTTTCCCTTGAAGAATAGTAGAAAATCTAAATAAATATATTTGCTAATAAATTATCACTAATATGTGTGACCGTCCCATATACCTATAATCCAATTAACAAAAACACCATTTCATAATATACAATTTGTATTTGCATTAATACAAAACTTAAAATATTTAAGAGTTTTATTAATTTTAGACAAAATAAAAATTTCGTGTGACAGTAATGACGATGACAGAAAGCTTTTGCACGATGGGCGATTTCGATGTTTAATCGAGAGTTGTTACCAATATTGAATAAGTACCTAATTACTAAATATGTAAAGTTTTGATTTATGTTTTATGAATATAATTGCAAAATACTACAGAATTTCAATTTCTGACATAAATTTAATTAATAATAACGTAAATTTTGTACAATATTTTTAATAATTAAAGTAAATAAATTTTAAGTTCACTCAAATAAATAATCGATTACCGCTATCGACCACTTACATTCAATCTCAGTTTATTTTGATTAATCGCGACAGGTAAAGTAAAAGTCTTCTTTCAGTGCAATAAAATATTACTTTACTGCCGCAAATGGCGTCAAATTAGTACAATAATGAATGACTTTAGTGACGGTTGGCAATAAATATACATTTTTCTACGAGCGTGCAAAAAAGTCTACTTTTCCGCACGCGTTTTAGTTTGACAAGTTTTACTTTTCCGCATTATTTATCTGCATTACTTTTCCGCACTGAATTTACATACATATTTTTCCGGATCAGATCAAGATTATTGCCAAGGTCGAGAATAGATGGGGGTAGTTATTCTTCACTTGATGCCATCTAAATTACTGAATTATTTTGAAATTCGTAAGTAAAGATGCGTGGAAATTGTAAAGTGTGTGACGCGCTTCTTAACAATAACTGCTTTGTTTGACATCGTTGCTATGACTTTAAAATATTAAAACCTGTATTGATATACACCATTCATTACTGCATAACAGGCATTTAGGCACCGGGTTGACTTTAATTCGGGATTATTATAACTTATTAGCGTTATTTTTTAATTCAATTAATTGATAAAGATTTGGTCATTTTTTAAGCGTTTGTTGAAAAAATATTGTTCCTAACTCTTGCGGAAAGTCTCTTTTCCGCACTCGACTGCTTGCCGAACTCGGCTTCGCGTTGTTCGGCAAACTGCAATCGCGTGCGGAAAAGTATGACTTTCCGCACTATTTAGGAAAATAACTATTTCGTGATTCCGCATTATATTTTATTTTGTCTGTGTAAAAATTGTACCTATAGCGGCGACTATATTAATTTAAGGGTTTTCCTACGAGTTATTTTAAGAAAAAGTTTGTTGCTTAGAATATAAAAAGTATTTTTCCACCTACCTCTACCGAAAGTATACTTTTCCGGACCTGATTGTAGGGAGCAAAGTTAAACTTTTCCTCTCTAGGGAGGAAAAGTAAAACTGACGTCATGTTATTTCATTCATGAAATAAATATAACTTATTGACGCCCTGTACAATATCTTTTTTCTATTACGTAAGTATCTATACATTTTAACGTTTATTTATAAAACACCCTGTATTTTGCAGGATGGTAAAAAACAATAAATTTTTATTTTGATTTAACAATGTTTACAGTAATAATTTGACTTATATTTTGACAGTTGACAGTTATATTGTACCTACTTGTTAGTTTTAGTTCTAATAAATTTTGTTCTAATAAATGTTCTAGTAAACTTTACATAACTGAGTAACGTTATATTATATTCTGTTTATATCTGTGGTTAAAGTGTAGACAAATATACAACCTGTAAGACAATTATGATACTTAATTATCGAATAGAAATTAAATTATGGATATCACAGCTGATTTATTTTACAATTTTATTCTTAATAAACATTTTATTATTATCAATTAACCAATATGGATTTAGCAACCTCGGCAAGATACGTCGAATGAAGTAGGTATGGTGTAAATAATTCGTGACTGCATAAATATAACGTCAAATGTGACATTATCTTGTAATAATTATTTAAAATAGTTTAAATTTAAAGAAATTAAGTCAGTGCACTAATTTTTTAACTGATTTCTGTGCAATTTATTTAGGTATAAGGAATTTAAATTGATTAGTATTAATTATAAACACTTTAAAGTTTATAATTCATTAATATAATAAATCTTCCTTTGGAAATTGTGATTTTTATTTTTAGCAAAAACTGTGGTTGTAGAAAAAGAATAGTGTGTAACACGTGCAAAAAAGGTAATTTCTCACTCGTTTTTAACGCAAATTTTCAAACTCGTGAGAAATTAGTACCTTTCTGCACTTGTTGCAAAATATACTATTTCCTTATAATTGATTTACAGTGTTCCAAGATGGCATCCTGGTTTAGGTCTTCCATATGTCTTTCTTTCTATGTAGAAGACGAAACATTAATTAAAAATGTTATTTTATAATTTGTTCCCTCATTTTAGAAATGTCTAATGTGTTTAATAATTACGTTCTTATGACTGTAGTTTACGTGTCGTAACGAAACTAAACAACGACGTACATGTCCCTTAAACTGGACTTTCATTCTTCGTCACGTAATGTAAGTCACAAACAAATAAAGAAGTAGATATTACATTAAGAAGATACCTTTATAGCATTTTCCAGGCTCATGACTAGCATGTACGCCGCCGGTTTTATGTCAGAGTTACATTAAATATAAAAGATCCATTTGCACCAAAACGTGGTCAATTTAGCATGCGTTGTAGAATGTAAATGTGGTTGTAAAAGTAGGCATATTCGTTAAAAATATTGCTCTATTGAGAAAAAGATAGTTATATCAAGAGACAGTGTAAATATATGGGGTGAAACTGATGAAAAAACACAATTAACAAAAAAAAATGACCTTCTATGACCAACAGAAAACAAGAAAACATCTTCTGTCTTAAAATCATGCTTCCATTCTTTCTTAATAGACCAGGCGGATCTGTGAAAAAACGTCTATTTTTGGATGTGCGAGGTGGCATTCGGATTTTTGCAGATAAAGTTAGGTAACAATTTCAACAATAATAATTGACTTATGCTCCTTCTTAAACATGCCCGGAACATTAATAAAAAAATTAAAATATTTAAAAATTTTCGAAAAACATCGATTTTTTTCTAATTTCTTTGCTTATAACTTTAAAACGATTCAATTTGGAACAAAGTCGTAGAGAAATAAAATAAAGATAATTGAATTTTTTATGATAAACGAATGGTTAAAAATGTCTTAAATTATTAACCTTTCTGCAAAATAGCAAAAAATACCAAGTAGGGTCAAAATAAGCCTGTTTTTATTCAATGTTTTTCAACCATTTTGGTTGCACTTAGAATTTTCGTAATTCGCTTAGAAAATTCTTAAAACATGCTTAAATCTAAATCGTTCATCAAATTTCATTAAAATCGACCTGATAGATTTTGCAGAAAAATTTTGCAATCTAAATTTTTTTAAAGAGTTCAAATTTTTTAAAAATGTTTTGAAGAAAAAGTAGACTATTTAGAAGTTTGCGCTAATTTTTATACATATAAAGAGGTTCTCTACGGATCTAATATACTTTACAGAATTAAAATCGGATTATTTAAGTGGCCTCAGCACTGTTTTAAAATCATAAACAGTTTGTTGGCTTATAAACAAATACAGTGAGGACGTTTGAGTAGGCATAAATTCATTTTCTCGAGAATAGGTGTTTTTCCCGAAACAGGTCGATTTTTATTTTTAAATTCTAATTTTTTGGTACATATCATACTACATAATAATCGATAATTTTTTTAAATGAGAATTGGTGCCGTGTGATAGCTCAATCGAAAGGCTATTCAATTTTGTATTCACTAATATATACGTTAACATAATTATTTATACAGGGTTTGAATTAAAAAAAGTTAAATTATATTAATTCCAATATTTAGATTACGTCATTACACCCAGATGGATGACGTCACTAGTATGATATTTATGCCAAAAAATTATAATTTAAAAATAAAAATCGATCTGTTTCGGGATTTACTTCCAGAGTCGCCCATTCTCAAGAAAATAAATTTATTCCAACTCAAACGTCCCCACCGTAATTGTTTATAAGCCAAAACATTGTTTGTAATTTTAAAACTGTGCTGAGGCCGCTTAAATAATCCAATTTTAATTCTGTAAAATGCATTAGATAGGTAGAGAATCTCTTTATTTGTAAAAAGATTAGCAAACATCTAAATAATCTACTTTTTGTTCAGAAGAAATTCTTTAAAAAACTTTTTAAAAAAAATTAGATTGCAAAATTATTATGCAAAATCTATTAGGTCGATTTTAATGCAATTTGGTGGACAGTTTAAGTATATTGTAAGAATTTTTTAAGCGAGTTATGAAGGTTCTATGTGTAACCAAAGTTGTTGAAAAACATTGAACAAAAACAGGCCTATTTTATTCCCTTATTTTGTATTTATTGCTATTTTGCAGAAAGGGTAATAATTTAAGACATATTTAACTAGTCGTATATTATACAAAATTTAATTGTCTATATTTTCCTTCACTACGACTTTATTCCAAAATAAATCGTTTTAAAGTTATAAGCAATGAAAAGAGAAAAAATCGATATTTTTCGAAATTTTTAAATATTAAAATTTTTTCATTAATGTTCCGGGCATATTTGAGAAGGAGCATAAGTCAATTATTATAATTAATAAAGTTCATATTCACCTCAAAACCGATCCGGCCTGGTCTATAATATTAAGGGTTGAAAATTATACAGATTTTAAATAACCTCTAGATTTTATAGTTCAATTGATAGGCAATATATATAGGTTTATAACCAATGTGTTTTTTCTGTACAAATTTTTGGAGCAGAGCCTTTAACACTGACGCAAAAATCCGCAATAAACTCAGAGATACACAACGAGCCATGGAACGTGTAATGCTGAACGTGAGCCTTCGAGACAACATAACAAACCAACAAATCAGGCAAAGAGCAGGAGTTGAAGACGTCATCGAAAGAGCTACGACGCTTAAGTGGAACTGGGCTGGACACTTAGCTAGAATACAAGATGGACCATATAGTAGTAAGGACGGCGAATGACAGACAGTTCCCCAAGTGATGGAGTTATGTCTATACAAAAAGAAGAAGAAGAAGACAAGATGGACTGTGGACATGACGACTTATAGAATGGAGGCCCAGAAACTATAAAAGAAGCCGAGGACGACCACCGACTAGATGGACCAACGACATAAAAATAGTAGCGGGAAACTGGCTATAGGCGGCCCAGTGTAGAAAACACTGGAAAGAACGGGAGGCCTATGTCCAGCAGTGGACGCAATTGGCTGATTGATGATGATAATGATACAAAGAGAATAAGTATAAAGTTGGTCCTCGTAAAACACCGCCACGGAAAAGTGAAAGGGAGAATTCCTCGAGCTCTATTTGATCTTTAGAATGGAACTTCAAACTGAAGCGAGCTGGAAAAATAGACAATATTTCGGCTTTTATTGCATGCAGAACCTTCATGTTTTAAACTAGTGTAGCTCTAGTGTAAATTAGATAAAATAATAAGGACTGGGTCATCTTTCCATCTCAGAAAAATCGGAAAATCCCGAAGCTAAAAGCGTGGAAAGCTGAGGTAGAACACGTTATGACCAAAAAATAGGGCCTAATTTCTATCAGGATACCTATCCATATCCAATCTGTATTGATTCGAAACTTCTGACTCTGAGCAAGGAACAACATGGGAGATAGACAAATATACATACTAGTTTAAATTACATCCCTGCAGATTATACACGTGGGAACTTCAACACAACATAATGAAAACAAAGAAAATTATGTATTGGTCAACAAAATATATCACATAGCTATCATCAGTACAAAAATATATCAAAGAACTGCCACTTACTATCAAATCCTGTTGTTTTAAAAGTGCTCGCAAGATGGACACTAATAACGAAATAAAATCCTAAATATACAGGGTGTTTCATTAATAATTGTCCATATAGTAATTGGAGAAACATTAGCACAAAATACGAAGATTTAACCTAAAACACTTAAATAAAATGTGGTTCCTTACTGAGTTACCGGGTGTTTTATCTTAAAATTTAAAAACTATTTTTGCTCAGAATTTTAAAACTATTTGACGTATCGTTTTCATACTTGGCAGGAAGTATAGGTACTGTATAAACTACTTAATAATGTAAAAAAAAGTTTGTAGTTATTACCAGAGGCGTACAACGGGGGAAAGTGAATGGTTGACCCTTTCCAAATTCTACGCTACTGGCGAAATTGTTATTTTAGTTCAATTTTTGGATTCTCCAATACTTTCTCTGAAAATAATATACTCTTCATTCGTAACGATAAAGTCATTAGTTTTTGAGATATTTGAAGTTAAAAATGAAACGACACGGTTATTTTGATTAATGTATTGTGTCACTTCATTTTTATTTTCAAATATCTCGAAAACTAATCATTTTATCGTTACGAATGAAAAGTATATTATTTACATAAAAAGTATTGCAAAATCAAAAAATTACACTAAAATAGCAATTTCGTCAGTGGCGTAGAATTTGGGAAGGGTCAACCAGCCCCTGTCCCCTGTCGTACGCCTCTGGTAGTAGCTAAAAACGTTGATTTATCTTAATTTAGTAGGGTGTACAGTACCTACACTTTCTGCCAAGTATGATAAGGATACGCCAAATAGTTTTAAAGTACTGGGTACAAATAAATTTTAATCATATAAATCATATCATAAATTAATTAAAATAACATGTGCCGTTTCATTTTTACCTTCAAGTATCTCGAAAACTAATGACTTTATCGTTACCAATGAAGAGTATATTATTTACGTAGAAAGTATTGAAGAATCTAAATATGGCACTAAAATAGTAATTCCTCCAGTGGTGTAGGATTTGAAAAGGGTCAACTATTCACCATCCCCTGTCGTACGCCTCTGGTAGTAGCAAGAAACGTTTGTTTATCATAATTTCATAGGGTGTCTAGTAGTCGCACTTTCTGCCAAGTATAAAAAGGATAGGTCGAATAGTTTTGAAATGCTGAGCAAAAATAGTTTTTAATATTGTAGATAGAACACCCTGTAACTCAGTAAGGAACCACATTTTATTTAAGTGTTTTAGGTTAAATCTTTGTATTTTGTGCTAAGGTTTCTCCAGTTACTATATGGATAATTATTAATGAAACACCCTGTATAGGGTGAGGCAGATAACTGGCCTATTAGAAATATCTCGAGAACTAAAGGCAACAGAATCATAAAAATTGGAATAAAGGGGTTTTGAAGGATGATCTATTAAATGAAAATATTTTCATCTCTTTGTCACTTCCGGATATACCGGAAGTTGCTTATAACTTCGTTTTTAAATGGGACACCCTGTATATTTTTACATTTTTGGATTCTCTTCGATGTCTTCTTTCTTAAAATATAAGGTTTTGTAATATTATACAGGGTATTTTAAAAGATAATTACGTTTTTTTATTAATTTCGTAGCAATATTCACACTCTGTAGAATTGTAGTAGTTTGACATCTAAAACTCTACTTACGTTCAAATGATTTTTAATATACTCTACTATTGTTAAGAATTATTAGTATAGCTAAATTTTTAATTTTAGTATACAGGGTTGGTCGAAACCCGGAATGAGTATTTTCTGAGTTTTCTTAAATAGAACACCCTGTATTTTTGTATTGTAGTGAAATGATATTTTATAGTACTTTTTTATTTCTTAAGCATTCCCTATACCTGACTGCTTTAATTTGTGAGTTATTGGTGATTCAAGCTAAACATTAATTGCAACAAAAAATACGTAAAATTTTATTAGGTTGGCCGTGAAAATACTCAATCCCAAATAATTTTTCAGAAATAAATACATATTAATCCAGACTGGTCCTTAAAATTACCAATAATGGTTTAGCTATCGAAATACCTACTTAGTTAAGATTGTTGGTGCGATTAACAATTAAGCACAAATTAAAGCAGTTAGGTATAGGGAATGCTTAAGAAATAAAAAAGTACCATAAAATATCATTTCATTACAATACTAAAATACAGGGTGTTCCATTTAAGAAAACTCAGAAAATACTCATTCCGAGTTTCGACCAACCCTCTATACTAAAATTAAAAATTTAGCTATACTAATGATTCTTAACAATAGTAGAGTATATTGAAAATCATTCGAACGTAAGTAGAGTTTTAGATGTCAAACTACTACAATTCTACAGGGTGTGAATATTGCTACGAAATTAATAAAAAAACGTAATTATCTTTTAAATTACCCTGTATAATATTACAAAACCTTATATTTTAAGAACGAAGACATCGAGGAGAATCCAAAAATGTAAAAATATACAGGGTGTCCCATTAAAAAAAAACGAAGTTATAAGCAACTTCCGGTATAACCGGAAGTTGCAAAGAGATGAAAATATTTTCATTTAATAGATCATCCTTCAAAACCCCCTTATTCAAATTTTCATGATTCTGTTGCCTTTAGTTCTCGAGATATTTCTAATAGGCCAGTTATCTGCCTCACCCTGTAGACTAGACATCCAATTATTGACAAAGGACACTATAGTATAACAGAGTGGTTACAAGGAATTACACAAAAATTTAAGAAATATCGACCACCGTAGAAATACCAAGTCCGATGACGTAAACGTCCTGTGGAAACTTAGTACAGATCAAATGAAGAGGGCATTAGAAAAACACGGAAAAGTAACACCCAGAAATAACAAGCAGGAATGGATAAAAGAAAAGATTTTCCACTTAACCCTTAAACGCCTAACCTTATGCAGGTTCCATATGTATGCCCAAGTGTGGGTAAAAAATTTCCACCTCGAAAATAGCTAAAATATTTATTGAGAGTTATTACAAGTTGTTACTGAAGAATATTCTGCTTAGTAAACGGGTCTACCCCAAAATCTCGACAGCCACAAAATCCCGACAGGCCAGAATCCCGACAGGTTTGATAAGTTTCTTTAAAACATATAATTATTATTTCTTTTTTTTTTTTGTTTATGGCCATCTGTTTTTTATTTTTTGTTACTAAACAAAAGTATTTTGTATTAAAAGTATTAAGAGGAAACAGTAGCGATCAACAGGTAGCAAAAACGCGTTCCAAGATTGCGGCTGTAATTTTGAATATTTTTTCGAGATATTTGGCACACATATTCGTAATATAATAAAGAATGGCGTTACAGAGCCCAATTTGAAAAATATGTTAATATGTGGAAATTACTCTGTAATTAATCACAATATTAAAAAAGCGAGGCTGTACCGCCATTAAGAAGAACAAAAAAATACACTTTCTTCAAATAAACTTTTTTATCCGATGCCTAGATTTTGTGTCATTTTGGAACTACTAAATTTTTTTATTTCATTAGTAGTTCCAAAATGACACAAAATCTAGGCATCGGATAAAAATTTATTTGAAGAAAGTGAATTTTTTTGTTCTTCTTAATGGCGGTACAGGCTCGTTTTTCTAATATTGTGTTTAATTACAGAGTAATTTCCACATATCAATATATTTTTCAAATTGGGCTCTGTACCGCCATTCTTTATTGTATTACGAATACGTGTGCCAAATATCTCGAAAAAATATTCAAAATTTCAGCCGCAATCTTGGAACGCGTTTTCGCTACCTGTTAATCGCTACTGTTTCACCTTAAACAAAAGTCGGAATTTCTACTTATGCGAGGATTGTTGCATGTCTGGATTTTGGCCTGTCGGGATTCTGTCGTGTCGGGATTCTGGCGTGTCGGTGTTTTGGACGTCGGGACTTTGGCTGTCGGGATTTTGGCTGTCGTGATTTTGGGCGGCACCGTTAGTAAACACAGCATCTTCTAAAATATTTATACAAACGATGTACAAACGTACAAAAAAATTACGAGGTAAATCAAAATTCATCAACGGTTAAGATCCGGAAGATCCTGCGGAGACGCCTTATTTGTATTAAGACAAATCACAAAAAAGGCCATCGAGTACAATAAACCAGCATATACATATGTTTTATAGACCTGACAAAAGCTTTTGATCGCATCCAAGTCGAAGACGTCTTTCATTTACTATATAGAAGAAAAATACCAATCAATATTATACAAAACATCGAAAACATCTATTTCCATAATCGAATACAGGCAAAGATAAACCTAACACAGTTTATACCAATACAAAGCTGAGCCAGACAAGGTGACTTGTTAAGCCCACTGTTCTTGAATATAATAATGGACGACATAATAGAAGCAGGTCATGGTTACAGAATGGGGAACAAGGAAATCCAAATATTATGTTATGCAGACGACGCCGCATTAATCGCCGAGACAGAAGACGATGTCCAAAGATTAACACACATCTTCAATACAACAGCCAATAAATACAATATGATAATATCAGCAGAAAAAACCAAATATATGACAACATCTAAATACCCACTATGATGTAAAATCGAAATTAATGGAAAACAATAAAGCAGGAAGCAAAGTTTAGATATCTGGGAATATAGAAATGTTGAAGAAGAAGTAAGACAACAAAGCTTAAAAGCAAGTAAAGCGGCGGGATCTGTTAATGACACAATCTGGAAGAACAAACACCTAAGACAAGACACAAAATCAAGAATAATTTATAAAGCAGCAATTAGATCTACACACAACGCAAAAGTCTAGGGATATTTTTATAAATAGACGTATTTTGTTTATCTGTAATCAACTTAAAAAAAGTAATACAAAATTTGTAGTTTAAATTGTTGTTTAATATGTCAAAACCACAAATTGTAAAAAAACAGAAAATTGGAGCAAAAAGAAGATATTGCAAATCACCCATGTTTCACATATCACCATAAAATGCCAAAAATACGAAATATAAACTTAAAATAAAGTATGGCCACCACGTTGGTTTATCACAGCTCTATATCTACTGTTCATGCTCCGAATCACATTGTTAATGTCTGCTTGAGGTAGTTGTGTCCATTGTTCTATCAGAAGCTCTTTTAATTGAAACTTATTGTAGATATTGCCCATATGTGGAGTAATTCTTCGTTGGAGCATGTCCCATACATGCTCAAAGGGATTCAAGTTCGGTGATTGTGCTGGTCACAGCAATATATCAATACCCTCGTTATCCAACCAGTTTGTTACAATCTGCGCAACATATGGTCGAGCGTTATCATGCATAAAGTAAAAATTTTCTTTAACAGCAGCAGCAAACGGGCGCACAACAGGTTCAAGAATAGTGTCCAAATATTGCTGACTTCTGAGAAAGCCACGTGGGAAAATGAGGTCAGTTCTTCCGTCAATCATGATTCCGCCCCATACCATTAATGTACCACCTCTGTATGCATACATTTCTTGAAGATGTCGTAATCGTTCTCCATTTCCGGGTTGTCTCCAAACTCTTGTCCGAGCAGAATCTGGATGAAATCCATATCTAGACTCGTCACTAAACAAAACTGTGGCCCAGTCACTGTCAGTCCAATTCTGAAAACTCTTGACACCAGGTTAATCTTGCAGCGCGATTGCCTCTAGATAGAGGTGGACATCTCAGTGGTCGCCGACTACGAAGATTGGCTTCATGGAGACGATTCCTTACAGTAATGCGGCTAATTGTTACATTATGTGCAAGCTTTAATTCATTAACCAGCTCGGGTGCTGTGATTGTTGTCTGCCTTCTGGCATTTAAAATTAAATATCGGTCTTGAGCAACGGTTTTAAAGTGACCAAGTCCTGGATGTTGCTCGGCTGGACTCCCAGTGTCTCTAAACCGACGCCACAAACGACTTACGACGCTTTGGGAAACACCCAGCTGCTCAGCAACTTGAGTTTGTCGCATACCAGCTTGAAAGAGGCCCACGGCTCTATTCATCTCGTCCAACGTTAAATGTTGTCGTTGTGTGGTAAAAAGACAATATCTTTAACTCACCTATTAAGCAAGAATGGTATAAAGTGACTAAAATTAAAAATAAACAAAACATAAAAATGTCGATTTTTTTGTCCCTTATAAAAAACACGTATTTCTATCAGTTTTACGATTTTTTTTTTTGATAAGAAGTGAGTGTCTGTATCAACAATTATAGTACAAGCAAATTTATATGGTCATGAAATTTCTGTCATTGGTATTGTCAAATTATGAAAATATCCTTAGACTTTTGCGTTGTGCGTATATTGACATATACGGCGGAGACAAGACCTGACACATCTAAAACGAGACGACTACTAGAAACAAAGGAGATGAAATAATTCGACGAATATCAGGGAAAAGTCTGTTGGATAGGGAGAGAAGCGAAAGCATAAGAAGATCATGCAATGTAGAAGACATAAATGGATGGGTGATGAAACGAAAACAGGAGCGGAACGAACACATTAGTAAAATGGCAGAGGATAGGATACTATGAATAGTACGAGATAAGTCACCAAATGGACGAAGAAGTATTGGCTTACCAAGAAAAAAAATGGTGCGATAATTTAAGCAATAGGAGCTAGTCACGAGGAAGCGGAGATAAAAACAATAATAGCTAAAGGAAATAAAAAATATGGAACATTACGCACATTAATGAAATCCAAATACGTATCAAGAAAAAACAAAAATAAGAATTTATAAGACTGTTATTAGACCTACAGTAACATACGCATGAGAAACATGAGTGCTCAAAAAGTCAGAAACAGACCTTTTATAAGGATGGAAGGGAAAAATGAAAACAGAAATATACGGAGAAGATGAGAAAATAGGAGGTCAGTGGAGAAGATTAACCAATAAAGAATTGGAAGAACTATATAAAGAGCCAACGATCATGACGACGCGACGATCAAAGCACAGCGAATAAGATATTCGGGGCACATCGAGAGAATGGGAAGTAAAAGAATACCAAAAATATTACTCTCAAGAAGACCAGTACAAAAGTGAAGGAAAGACAGGCCAAGGAAAAGATGGAAGGACAGTGTGTACGAAGACCTGAAGAAAAGTATTTTGTCAAGATTTGTCAATTTTCTCCACATTCTTCCTTTACGTCCTCATTGGTGTGGCAGGTAATTATGTCGATTATGTAACTATACGTCGATACTTATGTCTATTATATTCTTACTAAAGAGAAATTATATAGAAACTTCTAGTAACATGTTTTGCCAATGATGGACATTTTGTGCCCACCCATATTTAATTCAAGATATTACTTTTATGTTTAAAAATATCGATAGAACCAAATTAACATTCGATAAAGGCTCGTCTTTTTAACAATAAATAATTTTTGAAAAATGTTGGAACACGTAATAAATCTGTTACAAGGGAATACGCATTAGGCGGACATTTTTGATTTACCCTTGGGCGTTTAAGGGTTAACAGACAGATGAAGAGAATCTACAGTGCAGGACAATGAAAAGGACAGAGAGTATAATAATTCGAAAAAGAACAGGACCAATTCTTCTGTGAGAATTTGTTATAAAAATAAATATTCAGGAATCAAATCTGAAACAACCAAAATGTAAAAGTACCTGGGATTTTGGATCGATAGCAGTCTAAATATTTATGCAGAACTAAGATTGAGAATACAAGAGGCCAAAAAATATTTCAAAAAATTCAAAAGACCCATATGTGATTCTCAAATAAAACTCGAAACTCGACTACGTTCATCAAAATAAAAGGAAAATAATATCGTGGATAAGAAACATCCGACAATGGCCAGGGCTAAATTTGGAACTGCTAATAAGAAAAACTGAAGGCAGAGAAGAATATTCAAAGGTAGTATTTGACCTTGTTTTAACCTCTATCCAGGGGAGGGTACTTTAAGAAAGAGAATGAAAGAAAATACTGATAGTTTGAAATAGAAGAATAGGTATAAAATAATATCGCAATAATATAAAGAGATTCTAAATTAGGGAATAAATTTATTTTATCAAGAATAGGCCACTTTGGAGAAAAATTCCGAGGCAGGTCGATTTTTATTTTTAAATTATGATGTTTTGGTATAACATACTGGTGACGTCATCCGTCTGGGCGTGATGACGTAATCGATGATTTTTTATAAAAATAGGAGTCCTGTTATAAGTCTTTGAAAGTCCAGTTATTTGAAAGGTTAGTCAAATCTCTATTCAGATAAGCATTAACCTAATAATTTCTGGATCTAGCCACCAAGGCTTTCGATACGGTCAGTCATAAACTTCCTCTCACGACTCTCGAAAACCTTGGAATTAGAGGAAATTGTATTGAATTATTTAAAAACTACCTCACAAATCGGAAGCAAATTGTAAAAGTGGCAAACGAATATAGCGGTTATAAAGAAATAGAGTATGGTGTACCTCAGAGTACAGACCTTGGACCAGTACTATTTATTGTTTATTTGAATAGTTTTTTTAACGTAAAAACATCAGGAGAAATTATTACTTTTGCAGATGACACAGTTATATTTTATAGAGAAGAGAATTGGGAATCTTTAAAAACAGAATTAGAAACTGATCTAAAAATAATTAAGGATTGGTTTGACAATAAGTTATTGTCTATAAATTAAAAAAAAAACATTTTTTATTCCTTTTTTAAATTACGAGTCCACCCAACCCATATTTCAAAACCTCACTCTAAATGACACCGAAAAATAACTCAAGTAGACACTATTAAATACTTGGGAGTCTTTATAGATAAACATCTACGATGGAAGGACCACGTAAACTATTTATTAAAAAGACCAAGGTATGTTTTATATAAATTTCGTCAACTAAAAAACATCATAGACTTAAAACATAAAATAACACTTTACCACGCATTTGTCGAAAGTCATATAACCCTATGGATTACTAGTATGGGGATCAATGCCAGACACTTATCTTAAACCCCTTGAGGTTATGTTAAAACACATTTTACTGCTGTCATAAAACAGAAAAACATTTTAATTTGACAAATAAACATTGAGTTTCGCTTAAATTCAATATTCAATCTGCCACATGCCTCTTGGCAGTTTAAACTTTTAACTTAGGCGTAAAGCAATGTTTATTTGTCAAATAATTTTTTTTGTAGTCTCTGACAGCAGCCAAATGTATTTTTAAATGAATAAATTAAATAAATTCTTCTTTTTGTGTCAATTATTTTAATTTAAAAAATATTTTTTTGGACATACTGTATAGATTAATTATGTTAATGTTTATATTACTAAATAGATAATTAAATAACCTTTGAAATAAGCTAGCAGACAACCCCTCCTCTCATTTAAAAAATCATCGATTACATCATCATGCCCAGATGGATGACGTCAGAGTATGATATATATGTCAAAAAATCATAATTTAAGGATAAAAATCAACCTGACTTGGGATTTTTCTCCAAAGTGGAATATTCGCAAAAAAATGAATTTATTCTATAATTTTGAACCTCAGTATGTATACTTACATATAAAATTTTAAATCTTATTAGCATAATACAAATAAATAATAGCCAAACCAAATGGGATATTTCATATTATTAAATTTACTACATTTACGAATATTTATTTACGTACATATTTGTTTCAGAACTATTAAAGCCATAATTTAAGATATAATTAGCTAAAATATGTTCTTTAAATAATTTTGGAATCCTTGTACATCCAATATAACTTGTGTTTAATTCTGTTTAGCACCAAAACTTCCGGGCATTAAAATTCTTGGTTAAAATCGATCATTTGGCAAACTCTATCCCAACGTGTACCTATTTCGCAGCAACTGTCATACAGTCACAGAATCCCAAAATTCCTTTAGGGGCTCTAGATTATTCTACTAATGAAGTTGTAAATCATCTTCCAATACTCGATTTTCAATAAATTGGTCACAGTAGATCTAAATTACCGACTAGAGGTATTTGGTCGGCTAAGGATTGGAAAGTTATTATCCAATTTTACTCTTGGTACTAAACCTATGATTAGGTTTGATTTGTTTAGTAACTACACCGTGAAAATTTTGTATTCTGGAGCAAGAGATCTATAAAAATTGGTATAAGTATTGTGCTTTAGAGCAAAATTCTACTTTTTTGTTGAACTGTTGAGACTAAATCTACTTTGATTCTACTGAAGACGCACTAGATACATATTTTTTTGTGCCATATAAAATGCATGAGCGTGTTTTATTTATGTTATTAGTCCAGAGCGCACCTGTTTTAAGATGGACGTTGAGAGGTGACATATTTTTTTGCAGAAACTGCTTGGAAATAACTCATATAATAATAATTGAGTTATCCTCGCAACCGAAAAATGTCCGGAACATTGTTTAAATAATGAAAATGTCAAAAAATGAAGGAAAAATTCAATTTTTTTCTTCGTTTTTTGATTATAACTTTAAAAATATTCACTTCCGAGAAAAGTGACACTGAAGTAAAAGTTGCGTTATTAAATTTTATACAGTACAAGACTGGCTAAAAATTTTAAAAATTATCAGCCTTGTTGTAAAATAGCAATAATTGCGAAAAAAAAACATAAAAAACAAGTATTCGCATTTTACGTTTTTCAACCATTTATGCTACACCGAAAACTTTCATATTTTACCCAGAAAAACACTGTGATGTAATAAAACAACACTATAAATTTCATTAAGTACGGATCAATAGATTTTGCAAAATAATTTTTGCCATCCAGCTTTTGCAAAAAAATTCATTTTTTCAAAATGTTGCGACTGAAAACAAAGCAGATAGCAAGTTAAAAAATTTTTACATATAGAAGAATACTGTACGTTTCAGTTACAATTTGCAAAATTAAAATCAACTAACTACCACGGCGTCAGGAATATTTTTAAATAAACATTAAATTTTGGTGTTACGCGCAGGACAGTTGTGTTCGATTCACACAAGTTGATTTCCACCAAAATTTCTTGCAATCTTTATCTAATATATTATTTTTTTACTCTACATTTTGTTGTATTTTAATATTTTAATTCTACAAAAGTCCAACTAATTTGATTATTGTTTGTGAAATATTGTTTAAACAATTGCATATGTTTAAAAATAATAAACTTTTATTCTCTAAATTAAAATATATGAACAAAGAAAGTTTTTGCTAAAAAAAGTGTTATTTCAAAGGACAGAGTATATGTTTTTATTTTGCAATAAACAAATGTATTTATTTATATCGAAATGTACTAAAAATTAAAATTTATCAATCATAAATTTATCAATTTATGAGTCACTTCTCAACATCCAAATGTACTAATATTTTTACAGATGCGCCCTGGTCTATATATGGAATGGAACTGGGTAGGACACGTGGCACGACAAAACATCAAAAGATGGACGAAAAATATTGTACATTAAAAACCACGCTAGCGCAGTCGTAGTAGGGGAAGACCACATAAACGATGGCTAGACGATATCAAAGCAAAAATGGGAAGAGATTGGCACTAAATAGCACATAACAGAGAAGAGTGGAGAACTCATTGGAAGACCTTTGTCCAGGAGTGGATGCAAACTGGCTGAAGAAGTAAACAAAATTTGGCCAAATTCATCAAAAGATATACGTGGATGGTACGATAAGCAATTCCCCCAACAAAGATTTTTTATTAATAAACAAATAAGCGGTGTTTATACTTCTGAAATCTGGTCACAGTTTATCAATTATCAGCTTCCTTGATCTAAATTACTAAACCATACAAAAATTCTAAGAGTCCTCTATCTGTGATGTCCTCTTATTTTGTGTAATAAATATGTGCTATAGCTAACTGTAACACACAACAAAGCACTATTACTGCTTTTACACTAGTTAAAACTTTACATTAACTCAAATGGTTTTCTTCGTTTGAGTCTTCTCTATAACCTAGTATTACCCTCATCCCCAAATTTTACTATAACCAGCAAAGTATAGTAAAAGATTACGAAAGCCACTGCCGGAGACACTGCAAAGACAATTAACTTGGTCAAAACTACTAATCAAATGATTTGTTTTTACCAATTTAAATACAGTGCATAAGAGTAATATAAACTTTTATTTAAATATATTGAGAATCCAACTCAAATAAATTCGAGATAACGCCATCTTTCACATCACTTCAATACCTTTTTGTTTTCATGTTGTCTGTGATGTAATATGAAAAATCATGTAGGCCCTTCATTTTGTTGCTTTCACGTTGTTATGCCGCGATGCAGAAGCTCTGATCTTTGCAAACAAACTGTTACACCATTTATAGCTCAAGTACTGGACCGATTGCTTTTTAATTTGTTGGAATTGCCTTCGCCTAATATAGTAGAGATAGTATTAAAAACCAATTAGGAAAAAAAGTAAAGATTACGCGCAAAAAATACTACTGTACTATAATAGATCTTGGCCTTTTTTTTGTCCGAAGATGTGTGTTGCGCCAGATAGTGTGTTTGAGACATCTTGCTATTCTGTTGGCTTTGTTTAATTGTTGGGCAAATTCTGCTTCTGTATCTCCATAACTGTGCATTAGTACTCCCAGATAGCTGATATGTCTTTCTTGCTGGGTTATTTTACTGTCCACTTCAATGAGCTTGCGCCTTATTGGATCTTTAGAGATTACCATACTTTTTGTTTTATTTGGTGAAATTATCTTGTTGAACACTCTTATACTAAATTTGATTGATATAAAAATGAAGTAAAGAAGCACAGACGTACTCACAATCATTTAATTTACTTCGACTTGTCGAATTTAATATTTTTGTTTGGTATCTTTTTTTCGCTTCTCTTATCATTTTCGAATTACATGGACAAAAAGGAGATTTTTAAGAAAATTTAAAAATGCGCTCTATTATTTGATCTTATTTCTTTCAAAAACCGTTCATTTTAAACCAGTCCAACTTGTCGAACATAAAAATAATACTAAAATAAAAGGTATTGTAGAAGGAAAACGATGCATTTAAATTCTGGTGGATGAGAGGTTAAATACACTTCTCATTTTTTCTGATAATACATTAGTCATCAAGTTTTTTACAGCATACCTCGCTTAGTTTGAATGTAATCGACATTTAATATTGCTCATTTTAAAGGTCTTTTCAAGCACTACAAAAGCTATTGGTATCATTATACACCTAAAATCGGCCGTTTCTCTGTTCTTTCAAGTTGAATACACCGATTTAAGCATGCACCAAAAACAAACTCTTCTTACCTACCATATCCCTTTTTGTATTATGACTAGAAGATTTATGATGAAAAGAATCTCTTTGTTTTTTTATGAGCTACAAAAATATTTTATATGGTTTTTTTGTTAGATACATAGTTTTAAAGGTATTCGCAAAAATATGTCCGAAAAGGTATAATTTTTCAATGAAAATGGCCAATTTTCAACCACGAATAAGTCAAAAAGTATTGAGTTTTCAAAAAATAATTATACAACAGTTTTTGCTTAGAATTAGGTTCTCTAGCCTCTTTTGTGGCTATTTTAACCAAAAAAAGTTTCACCCTTAAGAAGGGGTGGGAACCACCCCCAAGATAAAAGCGCACATCGGTATAGGGTAGACTTTGTTTCTTGAGCTACTCCCTACTTACTCTGAAAATATCAAGTAAATCGATGTAGTAGGATGGAATTCGGAGCCAAATACCCTCATTGACTGCCCTAATTTTCTAAGCATTTTGGATGTCAAAAATAAACGTAATTTTATCTCGATCACAATAAATTCATATTTTTTAACAAATCTGGTGGACGACTGAAACATTATAATTCTGATGATGCTTATTTGTTTCAATTTAAAAATATGTATACATATAGAATACATAAGTGAATATTGAGTAACAAAATTTAATTTTTTTAATAGGTATTTTATGGCCCAATTCATGTTTCGTCTGTAGATAATGTAGTATTTCTTTGAACTGCTTATTTTTCTTTGACTAATGCGCTGTCATCTTCAATAATTCAGTGAGATCGTGTTCTTTTATCGTTCAACATGATAGGGAAGGAGCGAGTATCGATTCAATATTAATATCTGACAGAATTCTTTGAGTTGTACATGTGTACTTAACAGTAAGTGCTGTCTTTATATTTTATTTAAACATGACATAACTTAAAAGAAATTATTCGGCCAGTAATACACAAAAAATACTATTAACGAAATATTTTTTAGCTATAATTTATTGATTTCTCTTTAGTTGTTGTTTGTTTAGGATTTTACACTGCTTCGTTGTTTGAAAAATTTCTGGCTGGAGCATGGTCCAAACTATTTAGGTTACTGGACTACTCATTGAGAAGTAAAAATGACAATCTGTAATTCAAATATATATTATTATCTCTCAATATTAGTCCAGGAACCGAAGCTTTTCACCTCGCAATTTTTACAGAATGGATCGATTTGTTTAAAAATTTGAGAATAGGTAGTGGATAGTCCAGGTATCAAAATCTATATGATGCCGAAAGGCACTTTTACCATGGCGGTGGTTGACACCCGATCTAGTGGGTGGAAAGTTTTTATTATATTTTGACCGCAAAAGTTGATAAAAACATTCATAGTAAGCAAAAAACGTCTTATATATTTTTTTGATAAAATTAATAGTTTTCAATTTATTCGTTATCGAAAGTGTTAGTTTCATATCTAAAAAATCAATGTTTTTCGATGGTATACTCATTTACGATTCACTCAATTTTTGCCGTAGAAAATTTTTTTTTATACCAAGTTCTTGTGAATTAAGTAACCTACAATCTCGTATTTAAACATTTCGTATCTCTGATGCTAATCTTTATATTCTGAAGAGAATGGTATTTTTACTAAAATACAAAAACTCGTTATTCGCTTCAACTCCAGTTTTTTTAAACTAATCACTGATCATTATAAGCCAGTCAATCTCATTTATAAACATGTTAAATTATGTAAATACAAGTTGTAAACGTCATATAATAGCCATAACTTTTAGAATCTATTAACAATAAATAAATAAAGAAGAATGAATAAGGCCAATGACTAAAAACACCGTTAACTTACATTATTATGCTTCCAATTGGATATACCCTTTTTTTTTCAAAAAAATGTATTGATTTTTTAACCGTAATTTTTTTATTTTTTATCTTAGAAAGTTTGTTAAAAAATAATTTTGTAGATTTTTACAAGATATATAAGGCTATTTATATTAAATCCTTTTAAAGTCCTCAGTCACAAAAAGAGATGACATTGAAAGGCTTGGTAAAGGTGGTTTTAAGCCGATCAAACTTCTAGAACCTATTAATAATACATAAATAAGAAGAGAAAATCAGGTCAATTACTAATTTTAATTAAGGTGCTGATTAGGGGGTTGTTTTCGATCACTTTTTGCTGAAAAAAAATGGGGACTCATATTCTTTTCATTATAAGTCACTTATTTTATGAGCTAGAGACTTTTTTTCATTTTTGGAGATAGATATTTCTATATACTTTAAATTAGTTTCAACAAGTTATCCTCGAGAAATGCATAGTGTTCCTGTTATTTGACTATGAAACTACAATATTTAGCATTTGCTGAAGAAGAGCTAACATATAATAAAAAATAGCTCGATGACTATTGGTCTTAAAGAAAACTGGAAATAACGGTTTTGTTTTTTTTTTTTTCTCAAAAGGTACATTTTTATTAAGGAAAGTTGTTTTGATAAAACGAAATCTTTTTGAGTTATTAGCAGAAAACTGATTAAAAACATTAATTTTTTCGATATAAAACTAACACTTTTGATAGCGAATAAATCGAGGACTATTAATTTTATCAAAAAAATGTATAGAACGTTTTTTGCTGAAAATGAATATTTTACCAATTTTTGCGGTCCAAATATAATAAAAAATGTCCACCCCCGACATGGAGTGGCAACCACCAGCATGGTAAAAGCGCCTTTCAGCATCATATTGGTTTTGTTCCTTCGACTATCAACTATGTACTTATTCTCAAATTTTCAAGCAAATCGATCCATTCTGTAAAAATTGCGACGTTTTGTCCTATATTAAGCTTCATTACTTGGACTATATGTACGATTCTCCCTTTTTCTATGTAGTTATGTTTGATTAGTTTAGTCTTCTTCTTCTTCTTTCTCAGAATCATTCGTGCCCTTCAGGCGTCGGATGTCGGGTTCCCCCTTTTATCCATTTCTTCCAATCGCTTCTATTTGTGGCCAGGTTCTTCATATCCCTCATACTCATGTGTCTCCATTCACCTACACCGTGGATCTGGCCCATCTATGTCTTTCTAAGCCTTTCCTTTTTTCTTTTGTTTCCCATTTTGGCTTCATGTACCTTCTTCGCAAGTCTTTGTTGCTCCATTCGTTGTATGTGTCCAAACCAGCTTAATTGTTTGTTTTCGATCTTCCTCATTATCGGTTCTTGTTCCAGCTCTCTTCTTATATCCTCATTTCGGAATCTATTAAACTTCGTAATTCCAGCTATTCTTCTCATGTATTTCATCTCGGTCGCGTTTATCATTGATTTATGTTTCTTTTGCATAATATACGTTTCCGACCCATATGTCATTATCGGATTTACTATGCTGTCTAGAGTAGTAGTAGTAGCTGTAGTTTAGTCTAAAAGTTAATAAATATTTATTTGGCTGGGTGATCCCTTTAGCAATACACCAATATCTATATGTCAGTCAAGTAAATCAATCACCTAATAAATGTGATAATGTGTTTGTTATATATGTTGTTGTGGACATATAAACGAAAGAGTGGGAGACCACAGATGAGATGGGTAGATGAACTAAAACACAAAGCCGGCTCAAAATGGATGCACATGGCTCAGGTGTATAAGAGAAAGATGGAGGAGCGAAGGGGAGGCCTATGTCCAATATTCGATGTCGCAAGGCTGATAGAATAGATGTGTTGTTTGTGATGCAGTTATAATATTTTGTTCACAATAATATATTCAATAGCTAAATCTTATAAAAATTCGATTTTGTAGCTGTGTATTTTAAACAGTGTAGATACTTTTAACAGTGTAGCAACTTAGTTGTAGGTGAGAATAAGAAGAACTACAGAGCAGTTACTAATTAAATCCTGTCAGTTCATTTCTACTGTTTCTAGTAACGTTAATCCAGATACATACAAACACAGAGAGCGAGTTACACATCAAGGCGATCTCTATATGTTTCCTGGCAATAAGCACAACCTAGTTATTCACAAAGGGATCCCCACGAAGGAGAAAATGTATTATTACACCAATTCTGACGTAATATATCCAATGAAAAATTAACGCACCCGGAAAAGTTACTCCCTATCGAGCTGCTAAATGGAGATGTTAGCAACAGAGATTTTTTATTTAAACCATTGCATTTTACAATGTTGATCTAGAATACAGTGGCGTTTTTTTTTGTTCGTAAACAGTAGAATGTCGATAATCCGGACGTCAAAAATCCGGACCGTCAATAATCCGGATTTGTATCTAGCAAAAATATCTTATTCTTTTAAAACGAATTAGGAACTTAGCTGCAAAAAAATGAACCCCTACCACAGTTCAAAAACCTTTTACACATTTTTTTGGAAGCTCAAATAGTGTCTGATGTTTTTACTGTATACGTGTTGCTATAAATAAATTATAATACATTGATTGAACGTAAAAAAATGTTTTGATTAATTTCATCTCAAGACACTTTACTGTATAAGAGAAATATAAAGTTTTAAAATGTTTGTTGTAGGTACTTAAATGTCTATACTGGCCTTTTTAAAGGTAATTTCGATAATCCGGATAATTTTATAATCCGGATGGGTCCGGTCCCAATTAATCCAGATTATTTGCGTTCTACTGTATTAAAAAAATTGAATTTTTTTATTACTTGTAACAGTGTAACTTAGTCTATCGGCCTCATATTCAAAAATATAACTTATTTTCTTAAAAACAAAATTCTTCGTGGAAGATGTAGGTATAGAAGAAAAATATTGTTGATAGTGGATTTGCTATTTGTCACAGCGGAGCATCGGCTACAATGCTACACTAGCTCTAATTACAGCACTCCCTTCGATTAAGATACTACATATTTCTAATTACGGCAGTCGCTCCAATTACTGCTGTTGCATATATTTTCCCAAACGTGCTTCCTAGGCACTGTAATTTTTGTCTTATTTTAATTTTGTTTTATGTTATTACTAATACCTTATCTTCCTATATCGACTTCACTATTTTCCCTTTTCAGATTTTAGAAACAAACAGTCAATGTGACTTAAGATTCGATACCTGTCTGTACCCGTACGAGTAAACATCGTTTTAGCCGTTATCGTAAATTACCTTGTTTATAAATAGTTTTTAAACTTGTTTCGCGATTTTAGACTTGTTCCCGACAATAACAAAGTGTAGTGTGTCTTTTGTTTGTGCATATAAACTGCGCGTCATAGAAAAAGGGCACCCTAAAAAATGGGTAATTTTTGAGGTTGCGTATCTCCTAAACTTGTCCGATTTAAGTGATTTTTTGAATATATTATAGCCTTATTCTTTGTCAATATATCTGTAATAATATTTTTGCTAAACAGGTAAATTTTCATTGTTTACCGGGTGTACGAATCAAACTGTGATTTTTGCTCAAAGTTCGCAACACCCTGCGGAATATCCTAGCATTTATAAAATACTTAAATTAAAATTCAACTATATCCTCAGGTTTTCTCAACATTTTGTTTTTTGATTCATTCGCTTATGTTAGATAATACAAAAGTTAAGTACTTTAACAATTGGCCACGTTATTTTTCAGTACAGGGTGTTTCTAAAAAAGTGCGACAAACTTTAAGGAGTAATTCTGCATTAGAAATAATGACACTTTGCTTTATAATCGTATGTCCGCAAATGATTCGTTTGCGAGATACGGGATGTTGAATTTTTTCTTACAAACTGATGATTTATTTATTGCTTTAAAACAGGTTGAGATATGCAAATGAAATTTGGTGGGTTTTAAGACGTAGTTATTGCACATTTTTTGAAATACAATTAAGAATTTTATATTCACCATTGGCGTGCATGCGGGTAATATGATCGGTCATATTACCCGTATGCACGCCAATAGTGAATATAAAATTCTTGATTGCAAGTCAAAAAATTTCCAATAGCCATCTCTTAGAACCTACCAAATTTCATTTGCATATCTCAACCGGTTTTAGGGCAATAAAATATATCGTCAGTTTGTAAAAAAAATTCAACATCCTGTATCTCGTAAACGAAGCATTTGCGGACATAAGTTTATAAAGCAAACCCTCATTATTTTTTTATGCAGAATTGCCCCTTAAAGTTTGTCGCACTTATTTACAAACAACATGTACTGATGAAGAACATGACTAGATTTTAAAGTACATAACTTTTGTATTATCCAACACAAGAGAATGAATCAAAATACAGAATGTTCAGAAAACCTGAGGCTACAGTCAGGATTTAATTTCAGTATTTTATAAAGGCTAGAATATTCCACAGGGTGTTGCGAACTTTGAGAAAAATCACAGTTTGATTCGTACACCCGGTATACAATGAAAATTTACATGTTTAGCAAAAATATTATTACAGGGATATTGACAAAGAATAAGGTTATAACATATTCAAAAAATCACTTAAATCGGAGAACAGGTCAAGTAGATACGCGACATCAAAAATGACCCATTTTTTAGGGTGCCCGTTTTCTATGACGCGCAGTGTAGATAGATAATCTTTAAAGTTACATAAACAATATTTCGTTAAATGCATATAACCTCAAAAGAAAATCATAATAACTTTGGACATTGCACTAGTTGCTCCATATCCAGTCAACTTTCATCACTCTGGTGTATGATATATTGCCGGTTTATCACTCTCAATAATGAATTCAAATAAAATTAAAGAAGCTGTCTTTGACTTCTAGGACAGTTCAAATCCAGCAATGTCAACAGACCAAATTGTGAACACCACAAACTCAACCAATAATAGTAACGTATCTTACACTGCTGCAGTAAAATCTGTACCTAGACCAATATTCCCAAAAAAGGATCAGGCTGTGGTTCTTCATGCTGAAAACAGTTTAAAGCTATACGACTACGTACACGTAATTGGTACTATCATTGGGGTGAAGAACATTTGCTTTCTATCCAGGATATTAAATAATAGGGTATATATGTACTTAAATAATTAAAAAATAATAAATTCTCATCCATTCATTTAAATTGATGTATTTCTACCCAACATTCGGAGGCCTGTATCTCCAACCAGAAGAATTGTAATGTCAAATAGATCACATTTTATTCCTCATGATCTATCTGAAAATGCCATAAAAAGTCTTGGCTTACAACTAGCATACCCTACATTGTTTCCCAAAGCAGGTATACTTGGAGATGAATACAGCTACTTTGTAAGTTTTACGCGCCAAATTTATATAAATTCCCTTTCTGATAACTACGAACTACATATATCAATAATTATTCCATACAATGGCAACGAACATAAAATATTTTTTCTACAGATATAATGGAAGTTTTTATTTAAAACAAAACAGGACATGTTGCAAATAACTGCACCAATCCCCTATTTTCCATTATTCGTACACAGTCAGAGACTATTTTTAACAATTAACCTAGCACGAACAGAAAATGAAAGTGACCTATCAGCTCAAATTCCAGCAACAGGCCAATAAAAGACCTCCTTCTGCATCACGTAATGACGAACGTAGTCTTCTTACAACTGCGTTAGCTGAAACCTCCGAAATGCAACCTCCTCATATCCCCAATAAAATAAAAACTGAAAAAAAAACCAAGAAAAAGAAGCGAAAACGGACCATAATAATATTCTCGATATTACTAGACTACTTGACATTACTGAATTCTAGGTCCAACAAAAATCTGTACAAAAACATCCTCTCCCTAAATACTAAAGGTAGCAATGACACCTACAAAGGGACTTAAAATACAGAAATTTATAACTTGTGTGACAAAATTAACGATATATTATCCAGCCCAATTTTAAACAGAAGTTTTAGAATATTCTATGGGAGATATACCTATAAACGAAAAATATAAGAGGATAACGGTTAAATTCTAAAGATAAAATAGTAAACCAAGGTTTCTGTTCACCCTAGTACAGGATATCCAGGTAATTATTAAAAAAAGTAATTAAATTATCTTCACTTTATTTCTTTGAAAATATGATTAGTTATTAAACAAATTATCGAAATATAGTAGAAACGGACCTTATAAGAATGTATAACGACAAAACACCTAGTATCTAGTATGAGATATTGAGGGTGGACAACTGGAGGCTAGCAGCCAGAGACAAAGATACTAGGAGGTAGACGCTGTGGGAGGCCATGACAATAGCCAGGTCTGTACCCTCATATGAGAAACAGAGAGAGAGAGAGAGAGAGAGAGAGAGAGAGAGAGAGAGAGAGAGAGAGAGAGAGAGAGAGAGACAGACAGAGAGAGAGAGAGTAGAACGGAAATCGGTCATAATGCATAACAATGTAGCGGTAACAATGTTTGGTATAAATGTTTAAGAAATTCGAGTAGCCGCTTTGAAGATAAGCACATGCCAGTATGTCAACATTCCATTATTCAATGTAAATTATTCATTTTAGCACTTACATAAAACACTTGCATATTAGTAGAGTGTAAAATAATTAGACGATAATAAATATTAAGCAAGAAATTATACGTTTTCTACTTTTAAGGACAAAAAACGCAAGTTCATTAGCAGAACCGCTTTCAAAATTATTTAGCTAAAATTATTTGGTTAAAACATTTCATTTTTGTTGGTAAAAAATATGTTAATTTGTCTGGATTAAATTACTGTTCTGTTGATATCGGAGAAGACTTGGTACTCACACAATGTTGCCAAACTGAACTTGTCATATTCGGTTTAAATTTTTTAGCCGATTTCCAAGCCTATGTACTCTTAATATGTAGAAGTTTTTAGTTACTCACAGATTTATTTTCACGTGAAATGAGGGGACTTACCTAAAACAAAAAGAAAATGTCATTATAATTAATAGATGCTAAAAATAAATATGTAGTAGTTTATTAAAAATTCATGAAATATTATATTTTTTAAGTATAGGTATGTTATGCAGTGTACAAGTTGTGTAACTGTCACTTAAAAAGATTCTTAAAATGTTCAAATTAAACGTGGATGTCTTCATCTTCTTGTGCCACTCCTGTCGGAGATTGTAAATCATCAAAGCTACCCCGACCTTGTTTACAGTTGACCTAAAAGTTCATTAATGGTGCAGCCAAACCACTCTCTCTCAAATTCCGCAACCATGACACTCTTCTACGGCCTGGATTCCGTTTTCCTTCTATTTTTCCTTGCATTATATTTTGAAGTAATGCGTATTTATGATCTTTCATCAGGTGATCCAAATATTCGAGTTTTCTTCGTTTTATCGTTAACAAAATCTCTGGGTTTTTTCTATCCTTCGTATGACTTCAAGGTTTATGATTCTTTTAACCCAACGTATCTTTAGCATTCAACGGTAGCACCACATCTCGAAACTTTCAATATTTTGTATGACGGTTTTTTTGAGATTCCAGGCCTCTACACCTTATAATAGCTTCTTAAATACGAAACCTCTTAGCATTCAATCGTAGAGGGTTGCTTATATCTCTGTTGCAGAAGAATTTTCTCATCTTTATGAAGGTTTTACCTGACTTTACCATGAAAAGACACCTCAGTCCAGAACGCCGCCTGACTGACCTTAGTGCAGGATTCATTCTTCGTAGTAGCAGCGATAGTTCCCGAGGTGCTTTAAAACGTTCTCTCATCGCCGAGGCTACGCCGAATACCTCCCTGCTAAACCAGACCCTCCTCTGTCATCCAGCGCTCCGAAAACGGAATGGCCGCTGCAAGGTCGACATCGCTTCCGAAGCACTTTACTTTAATTTATCCACAGACTGTAAGAAAGAAGGCCCTTCATTGTCCCCGTTCCCCCCTTTTTTTGGTCCCAAGATTGAGCTTTTTTTAATTAGAAGCTTCTTTCCCACAGTCTGTCTCCTACAATATATCTCACTTATTCGCCTCTCGTCAAAACTTATTCCCTCTGCCTTCTACTCACCATATATTTCCCTCTCACCTCTATCGTTGGTACAGCTGTTTTTCCTCCTCTTCTTTCTTCTTGATCACTACACGGATATAGTTGTGTATGCTAGTCCAACCAGTTTTATTTTCAATCATTCTCTCAATCATTTTTCGCACTGTCACCAAATTCACACCTCTCTCTCTTTCCATTCTATTTCTTTCTTCTATCCATCTGTTGCACTCTAGCATCGTATGTGTAACAGTGTCCGGGTGTCTGCAGTAAAGACATTCATCAGTGTCAGCCTTTCCAAACCTAGAGAGGTAGGCTCTAAAACACCCGTGTCCTGTGAGCACCTGCGTCAGGAAATAGTCCAGTCGCCTGTAACCACAGTCCATCCAATCTTTCAAGTTAGGAAGCAACATCTTTGTCCACTCTGCCACATGATCCATGTTGTTCCATTCTTGCTGCCATCTTTCAATTGACCTTTCTCTTTCCTGTCTTCTCTCGGCCATAGTAAGCTCAAGGTCTCTTCTCTCATACAGTTCATTTCTTTCTACTACCAACACATGCAGCAAAACACATCCAGTGATGGCCCACAAGGCTGCGGCAGATACAGTCCTGTAGGCGCATGCCACTCGCAGCAGACTTGTTCTGTCCACTCGTGTAATGAGCCCCCTGTAGGCCCGTATCCCTACCGCCTCACTCCAGGCTGCGGGCGCATAGAGGACGATCGACTGCACAACACCGTGCAAGGCCCTCCTCCTTTCGGAGTTGGGTCCTCCAATGTTGGGCATCACCCTCCCCAACGCAGCCGCATTGTTTGCAGCCTTCCGGGTCACCACCTGCACGTGCTCCCCTTTTTCAATTCTGGTGCAACGTCACTCCTAGTTACTTTACGTATTTCTTGGGTGTTAGACACGCTCCTGCACTTTGTAGCTCCACACTTTGCCTGTTCCTTTTCCCCTTCGCCTCGGTCTTCTCTGCCGCGAGTTTCAGTCCATGCTGTGTCATCCATTTCTTCACGACGCCGCCTTCTTTCCGTACCTGGTATTTAAGATCTGGCTCGTCCCGCGCCACTACCAGCACAGCGAGATCGTCTGCAAATGAGAAGGGAGACGTACCCTCTCCATATTCACAGTTCAGAATCCCGTCATATGCTAGATTCCATAGCGTCGGGCCCAAGACAGATCCCTGGGGAACACCTGCCGTCACATCCACGATCGTGCCTTTCTCCACCATAATTCTTCTTTCAGACAGATATTCCGCTACCACGTTCATCAGGTATCCAGGGCATTCTCTCTCCTCCATTGCCTTCATTACCTCGTTCCACTGCAGCGTATTGAATACATTCCTAACATCGAACAACAACAGGGCCGCCCAACGGTGTTCATCCCCTCTATTGCGCAATGCGTCGAATACACTCACGATTGCATCAATCGTGCTTCTCCCTTTACAGAAACCAAACTGCCTCGGGGACAAGCCTCCCGACCTCTCAATCATGCCATCGATACGTCCCCGCAGCATTCTTTCATACAGCTTACCGACGCACGGAAGAAGGCAGATGGGTCGATACTTTTCCCCAGCTTTGGGAAGCAGTACCAACTTCGATGTCCTCCCAAGGCTCAGGAAAGGTCTGTGCTTCCAGCAGTGCATTTATGTGCTCCAGAAGCCACGCGGGCTCCGCCCGTCCTAGACACCTCACCGCCTCAGGTGATATCTGATCCAAACCGGGGGACCTGCGCATCTTGAGTGCGCCCAATGCCTCGACAAGTTTATCCATGGTAAAGGGTACAGCCCGCTCAGCTTCCTCGTCTCTCCGTACACCATGCAACCTGCCCGCGGGAAAGAGCTCTCGTGTTGCCTCGAGCTTCTTATCCATAGGCATTTCATACGAGGGGTGCGCATGGAACTTTTTCATGGCGATCCTGTATCCCTGACCCCAGACGTCCTCATCCAGTTTTTCACACAGTTCTCTCCAGTGCCTTCTTTTTTCTGTACGAATTTTCCTGTAGAGTTCCCTCTTCCGTAGGCGGTACTCCTCCTCGATTTTCTCGATGACATCAGGATTGACTCCTGCTCTGCACCTTGCTCTCGTTAGCCTTCTCATGACTATACATTCATTTCTTTGTGTCTCGATGTTTATGATCGAGATCGATGTTTATGATCTTGTCTCGATCTTTATGAAGGTAGCGCTGGCAATTTCGAAACGTCTTTTTATTTCATTGTTTTGGTCTCCAGTTTCGTTTATAAATTTCTTAAGTATTTGTAACTTGATGATTGATTTGTTTGATTTGTAACTTGGATGTGAACATGTTCAAAATACATACTACCTTTTCTGTTTTAGATTTGTTCTCATCCTATAGAAAATCTCTTTATACGAAGCTGTTATAATTTCGCAACATAAAATTTTTGAAATATTTCTAATTTGTACTTGCAATCTTATTTAATGCATAATAGAAGCCCTAATAGAAACAGTCGAAAAAAATGAAAACCTTATAAATAAGCACACTATCATTCTTACTTGAAATTTTTGATACGATAGTTAACGTCAGAAGTGATTGGTTGAGACAGGTTAATGCCACAGTAGTTGGAGAGATAGAAGCGGATTTTGTGCGTGATAAGTAATATGGAAAAACTATACGGGGATATGTTGAATTAGTTGTGTACATGACTTTCACCAACTACCGGAAACCAGAGTTGGGGCCGAGGGTAGTTATAAGGGGTCAAAGTCGCGGATTTTATTATTTTTTTTATGACGCTCACGATCGAGATAGTACACCAAAATTTGGAAATAAGTAAGTCATGACGTAACTAAGTAAAATCTCTAGGGGCGGAACGCTGCGTGGTCGACAAAGGGGTGGGGGTAGGGGTGAATATAAAAAATATAAAGGGTTTTTTGCGACGTTCGTGATTGAGGTAGTGGACCAAAATTTGGGAATAAGTAGATCATGACATTACTAAGTAAAATCCCCAGAGCCGGAAACCAGAGTTGGGGGTGAGGGTAGTTATAAGGGGCCAAAGTCGCCGTTTTTATTATTTTTTTTGTGACGCTCATGATCGAGAGAGTGCACCAAAATTTTGGAATAAGTAGGTCATGACGTAACTAAGTAAAATCTCCACGCGTGGTACGCTGCGTGGCCGACAAAGGGGTGGGGCAGGGGTGAATACAAAAAATATAGGGGGTTTTTTGCGACGTTCGTGATCGAGAGAGTGTACCAAAATTTGGGAATAAGTAGACCATGACATAACTAAGTAAAATCCTCAGAGCCGGAAACCAGAGTTGGGCATGAGGGTAGTTATAAGGGGTCAAAATTGCCGTTTTTATTATTTTTTTTGTGACGCTGATAATCGAGATAGTGCACCAAAATTTGGGAATAAGTAGGTCATGAGGTAACTAAATACAATCTCCAGGGGTGGAACGCTGCGTGGCCGATAAAGGGGTGGGAGTAGGTGTGAATATAAAAAATATAAGGGGTTTTTTGCGACGTGCTAGATTGTGATCGTGCACCAAAATTTGGGAATAAGTAGACCATGATTTAGCTAAGCAAAATCCCCAGAGCCGGAAACCAGAGTTGGGGATGAGGGTAGTTTTAAGGGGTCAAAGTCGGAGTGTGATTTTTTTTTGTGACCCGGCACAACATTTGTTTCCCACGCAGCGTTCCGCCCCTGGAGATTTTACTTAGTAATGTCATGATCTACTTATTCCCAAATTTTTGGTGCACGATCACAATCTAGCACGTCGCAAAAAATCTCGATCACGAACTGCAAAAAAACCCATATATTTTTATACTCACCCCTGCCTACCACCACTTTGTACCACAAGCAGCGTTCCGCCCCTGAAGATTTTACTTAGTTACGTCATAACCTACTTACTCCCAAATTTTGGTGCACTATATCCATCATGAGCGTCACAAAAAAAAATATAATAAAACCGCGACTTTTACCCCTTATAACTACCCTCATCCGCCACTCTGGTTTCCGCCTCTGGGAATATTACTTACTTATGTCATGGTCTACTTATTCTCAAATTTTGGTGCAAATCTCAATCACGAACGTCGCAAAAAACCCCTTAGATTTTTTTATATTCACCCCTGCCCCACCCCTTTGTCGGCCACGCAGCGTTCCACTCCTGGAGATTTTACTTAGTTACGTCATGACCTAATTATTCCCAAATTTTGGCGCGCTATCTCGATCATGAGCGTCACAAAAAAAATAATAAAAAACGGAACTTTGACCTCTTATAACTAATTTCCTTCCCCACTCTGGTTTCCGGCTCTGGGGATTTTAATTATTTATGTCATAATCTACTTATACACAAATTTTGGTGCACTATCTCAATTACCAACGTCGCAAAAAACCCCTTATTTTTTTATATTCACCCCTACCCCCACCCCTTTGTCGGCCACGCAGCATTGAGCCCCTAGAGATTTTACTTAGGTACGTCATGACCTACTTATTCCCAAATTTTGGTGCACTATCTCGATCATGAGCGTCATAAAAAAAATAATAAAATCCGCAACTTTGACCCCTTATAACTACCCTCGGCCCCAACTCTAGTTTCCGGCCGTTGGTGAAAGTCATGTACACAACTAATTCAACATATCCCCGTATAGTTTTTCCATATTACTTATCACGCACAAAATCTGCTCCCAGCTCTTAGACTACAGGTAATTAGGTTCAGATTAATTGCTGATTGTTTTTAGTTTCAACAAAGTAGACCTAGAAGATTTAATAAAAACATATCGTGTCTCTGCTGAAACAGTGTCATAAATCAAAAAAGAAAAGTATCGCGAAAATGACGTTTCAAATTTGTGCTTGAACTTTTTCGGGTTTGATGCAGAAACTATTAAAATTAGAACAATAACTATTTTAGTAAAATATAAAGATTTTGGAAGCTCTACAAAAATACTAAAGTAACAGTTTACTAAAAATATTAAAAATATATAATTTTATTTAGTTAAGACACTTTACAGATAAAATAACGAAAAGTTTGCGAAATATTATTTATTAAGGGCCGATTGTTCATTTGGAGGCTATCTTCAGATTAAAAATAATCTTCAATTAAAATTAATATTGCGTTGTTCAATGCAAATTTAACACTTAACCATCTGTTAACGAGAGATTATCTTAATCGCTCAAAAACGGAGGATTAACGGTGTTAACTAAAGATTTGTAACCTTACTTTCTGGTTTTAAATAAAATATTTTATAAGAAAATATCAGATTAAAACAACATACGTAGGTAATATATTATTGAATAATAACTGTTCTTTCTACAAATTTTCAGTCGTAGATAATATTTACAATAATAATCTGTTAAAACTGTGTGTCTCTAATAATAATAATGGCTATTTGCTATTTATAATGATGGTGTCTTTGATTTTGATGATAGAGATATCACAGAGGACGAAACTTTCTTAGCTGTTGGTGATACAGCAGACTCTCTCTATAATGAACACGGTTATTATGAGGTTTCGCTAATAACGAGGTACACTAGATGTCCCATGAAATTCCTATTGAACTATAACACCTCTATAACGAGGCATATTAATTTGGTTATAACTAGGAATAATCAAATCGAAGAATATGGTTCTCTACCTGTTGTAACTTTTTATAAATTTTTTTGGGAACAAATAGGAATTTGGGAAGGAATGATATTATAGAATTTTTATTGTTATAAGCTAAAAAATCTACATTACTATTTAAACATTATGTTTTTTGACGGAAAGTTAGCAGTTGCAGTTGCAGTTCCCATTCTTTTATTACTTTCTTTCATTTTAAATATATTTAATTAATTAATGAATCTAAGAAGAAAATGTAAACACTACACGTCAAGGATTATTAACTTTATACCAAAGAACACATTTTTATGTACAACTTTCATGATAAAATTTGTTCCAAGCCGTTAATTAATAACTCGCAACATTGTCACCGCTTCAGTACTCGGGTTTAATAAATCCGAAAGTTAACCAGCATTGAACAACTTCTTCAGGAATAATCTTTCAATTAAATTTAATCATGGTTTACTTAATCCATGACTTAACTACTGATTGAACAACTGGCCCTAAAAGTGGTTTTAGCAGTACAGTATGTAATATCATTGTTATTATCTGGTTAACAGAATTATACTTTTTAATGATCTAACTTTTAATATGAGTAACAAAATTAATTAAAAAATACTGCAAAAAAAATAAAGGGGTCACTTTTCTTGAATACGATTATTTTGAATTTCGTCGCAGATTGTTTTGAATAAAGTAATCACATACACTCGACAAACGACATGTTGTACATATCTCAGATGGACAACTGCCTTGCGCAAGCTGGTAACCATTATAATGACGCTAGTGTTATCTAACGACAAATATTTGAACCATAGGCGCAACACTTTTTGACATATTGTAGTGTTATTAAACTGTTAGTGCAATAAAACTGGTGCAATAAAACCGTATTTATTTTTTTTCAGTTGTGACATGGTTTGAGCGGAAGTGCGATATTGCAATTCACTATTGTCTGATATATCCTCTTTTTATTTTCTTTGCTGATGAATTGGTCCCATAAAATACCGTTTAATATTACGATGGCTTTTCTACTTGCCGTATTTCTTTCTCGTTTGGCTTTGTCTAATTTTCCATTGTCCGAAATATTGATAGTACCTAGATATTTGTAGTCATAGCGCTTTATCGTTTTCATGTCGTCTACTATGAGATCTTTTTGTTGTGTTCCAATGGACAAATATTCAGTTTTTATTTTAATTAACCTCTAGATCTCATATTATATCATACTTTGCAATTAATTTTCGCGCCATATAGCTTATATCCTTATAATGTTGAGACACATTAAAGGAATAAATTACTGATGACTTATTCGGTTATACTCGTGTAAAGAAATTCTTAACACTGTATAAATCAGCATAGTGCGAGATACATATTTATAACAGAAAGTCAGAAACATTTAACAGAGGAACTGATTTATAGTGCACTTGAACCGACCCCTGAAACTTCGACCATATTACTTTCGAAATTACTATTAACATCTACTGAAGCATACGCAAGATTATTCTGATAAAAGCGAAACCTTGAGATGTGAAAATAACTGAAAAATGCGAACTAAAACTTTCAAAAAGCTTTTAAGATCCTCATTCCGATGTAAACCTTGAACATGAAAAACAATTAGCGTTTTGATTGACCTTCCAAATTATCGCATGTTATGAAGAAAAATAAAAGTTCATTTCTGAAACTTAAAAATCAATATCAACTTATGAGGATAAAGATATTTTTAAGTGTTATTTCAAATATTCTTTTAATCATCCAGATAAATTTAGTTTTGTTCTAAAATGATTAAAAACGTGTTAGGTAAGAGTTTGATTATTTCAGTCGGTTGCTATTTATATTAATAAACTTTTTTTATTACACATAATTATAAACGTATTAAAATAATAGTTATCCAAGTATAAAAGACAACGTTACAAGGCCTGAAAGCACCGGTGCTGAGAGTAACAGCGATTACGAATACTCACGTACTAAAAACCACACAGAGATCTACTATGTTCTTGGGCAGATGCAAAATAATGCATGCCAAGAATTGGGGGCTTAACCCCAAAATGACCTTATGGTTATACACAAGGATTATTGGATCAATGATAACCCATGGTTCTGTAACGTGGTAGATAAAGACGTAGCAAGTGGGAGCAATAAGGCTGCTAAGGAGTACACAAATTATATCATGCTTATATATTACGGGGGTCCTAAAAACAATTACTACAGCGGAGTTGGATGTCCTAATGAATCTACCACCACGTCCACCACTTAATATCTTTATAAAGAGCGAAGCCAGATTCGTCATGCACCAATTCATACATAATCAGTAGCTCATCAGCCAGGCCCATAGTGTAAAAATAGAAAGTTAGTCGAGGAGATAAAAGCTGAAATTGTCTACGACATATAGTTTTTACAACAGATTCAAAATTATTATACCAGGCAAGGCAGGGAAGAATGCAAGGCAGGTGTAAACATACAAGCCCAAGCTACCTGGTATACTTTTGCTTTCCGTTTCTCTCCTATCATAAATTGAGCATTATCAAGGCTATTCGAACATTGTTGAGAGCTGTTATAATAGTTCGTTTAGGGTGCAACCAAACCACTTTCTCGGATTTCTCATCCAGGACATTCCTCTGTGGTCCTAATTCCTTCAACCTTCAATCCTTTCCTGTATTATATTTTGTAGGAATGTATTTTTTTGGTCGCCGCATTAGGTGACCCAAGTGTTCCAATTTTCTCTTTTTTATGGTAAGTATTACTTCAGGCCTTTTGTCCATTCGCCGTAATACTTCATTTTTGACTTGGTAAATCCAACTGTAAAATTCTCTGTAGTCTGACATAAATCTTGATCTGAGAGTGCGTATGCTGCGGTGTTATATCTTGTCCACTTTATTATATGGAGTTGAGTCATGGACCATGAAGATGGGCAGCATTAAAAACATTGAAGCTTTTTAGATGTATTATTTTGAGGTGTTACCGTAGAATGCTACGTGTATCTTGGGTGGACCACGTGACGAATGCCGAAATTTTACGTCGGATCGGAAAAGGATGTGAAGTTGTACTTACTGTTAAAAGAAGAAAGCTTGAATACTTTGGCCATGTTATGAGAGGTGACAAATACTCGCTGCTGAGACTGATCATCCAGGGTAAAATCAGGGGTAAGAGAAGTATCGGTAGGCGCAGAATATCTTGGTTAAGAAATCTGAGGGAATGGTTCGGCTGCTATTTAGGGCGGCCGCCAGTAAAATAAGAACAGCTGTGATGATTTCCAACCTGTGATAGGAGACAGACTTTAAGAAGAAGAAATCCAACTGATTCTTTATATTCGTTAATAGCACCACAGTTCGAAACTCTCAATGTTTTTTATTTTTTATGTTTGAGAGTTCATGCTTCTACGCCGTACAACAAGATACTAAAGACATACTATGTTCTTGATTCTTATTTGTAGAGAGAGACTGATATCACAAATCACAATTAATAAACAGTTTCTTAGTTTTTTTTTACGGACCTAGCAATTTCAATTGGTACATCTTTTGATCTCGATATTTTGATCAATTTTCTCGTTTATCATGGCTCCCAAGTATTTGTAATTATGCAACATTTGAATGCACCATTAGATGTAAACCAAGACGTCTATGTCTGCTTCCTAGATTATAACAAGGCATTCGATACGGTGAAACATAATCCGTTAATAAAACTACTGAGAACAAAGAACATCAATACACGGGATATAAGAATAATAAATAATCTGTATTATAAACAAGAAGCTGTCATAAGAATAAATAATTTAAACACCAATAAAATAAAAATCAAACGAGGCGTTAGACAGGGCTGTGTATTGTCGCCATCACTGTTTAATGCATACTCAGAAGAAATAATCAAAAAAACATTAGAATATGAAGTAGCAGGCATAAAAATAAATGGCCTACCCATATGTGAAATTAGATACGCCGATGACACAATACTAATAGCAGAAACTATTACAGATCTACAAAGAATTTTAGATAAGGTTGTTGCAACGAGTGAATAATTTGGCCTGTCACTAAACATAAAGAAAACGAAATGCATGGTTATATCAAAGAAAAATATTAGAAACATAAATCAAATAATAAGACGATAGAACGAGTTCAGAATTATAATTATAACTATTTAGGGACAAACATTAATAAAACAAACGATTATACCAAAGAAATCCGAATTAGAATTTAAAAGGCTAGAAGTGCATTCACTAATATGAAACAAATATTATCTAGTAGAGACCTCAGCCTAAATCTTAGAAAGCGAGTACTAAAATGTTATTTCTGTTCTTTTGTATGGTGTGGAGACGTGGACTCCCAATAAACAATACCTCAGTAGATTGGAAGCATCTGAGATGTGGACGTATCGAAGAATGCTGAGAATCTCCTGGACAGACAGAATAGCCAATGAGGAAGTACTAAGGAGAATACAGAACAGCAGGGTGATACTGGATTCCATCAAAATAAGAAAACTTAAATACTTGGGTCATATAACACGTGGTGAGAGATATGAATTCCTAAAATTAATTATGCAGGTAAAGATTCAAGGAAGGCGCAGCATAGGTAGGAGAAAAATGTCCTGGCTGAGAAATCTCAGAGAATGGTTTGGATGCAGCTCAACTGAACTGTTTCGGCCTGTAGTATCCAAAGTGAGAGTGGTATCCAATTTGGTTTTTATTGGTGTACGAATTTTACCGAAACTTATTGAGATATATTTGTATTCTTGGGTTGAAAGGAATTAAAAAAGATAAATATTAGACAGTAAGCCATTAAATCAGAGATGATTTATTTTAATTTGATAATAAATCAAAGAAAAGATAAACAGATAATTTTTAAGATTAAATCGTAAATTAAATTCCACCTGTTAAAAATTCAATAGCACCTTGTTCGAAGCAATTTTAAGCTATTCCATTAATAGTACATTCTTTCGCGGTTTTTGCTCTAAATTTTAAAAAACCGCTTGGATTGACACGAAATTTGACATACGCATAGCTTACATGTCAAAGAAAAAAAGTGATATTGTGCCGATGTGTGCTTTTCCCTGGGGTGGCCTTCACCCCCTCTTGGGGGTGAAAAAATATATATCCAAAATAAGTCCGGAAATGGATAAAGTGACTAATTTTAAGTAACTTTTGTTCTATAGAGCTTTTTCGCCAAGTCAACACTTTTCGAGTTATTTGCGAGTGAATATGTTCATTCCTCAACAAAATAACTACATCTTTAGACGGTTTTTCGCAAATAACTCAAGAATTAAGTATTTTGTCGAAAAAAACTTGCTTAGCAAAAATATAGCCTATAAAAAGTAAAAAGAATGGTGTATGCGATAGGTCTCTGGACCTCGTAGAACCAGAGTTATAGCCAATGAAAAATAGATTCATATTCACCAAATTTCAAATAGAATATTTCGAAGTGAAATATCCAAAAAATTAAGCACTTTTTGGGGAAAATCCATTATAACTTTTTTAAAGTGTTTACAAAAAGCTTTATTTCTGTTTTTATAAACAGTTTCTAGCAATTAATTTAAGCAAGTTACGCTCAAAATAAAGTTGGTCCCTTTTGCTTTGGCAAAAAAAAAATCGGGAATACCACCCCCTAATTAGCAACTTGTATGAAATTATCGTTACCGCTCCACAAATTATTTTACTTATGTTGTGTTTATATGATCTGTAAGTTTCATCGATTCAAAGTGCCTATTTTTGAAAAAATTTGGTTTTAAAGTAAAATTTTTAAAAATTTTAAATTTGAGAAATATGTTTTTTTCAAAATAATTAGAGATACCAAAAATCTCGAAAAACAAAAAAAGTCAGCATTGCTTTTCTGAATATCATGTATTTTTTTGTTTTTCTGTTAGACAAAAATTGATTAAGATTTGGTGTTTCTTAATTTGCATACATTCGTGGTCAGTGACTAGTTTTTTTACCCAGTGACCCTTTTAGCTACAGCCCTTTCAAAAATAAGGACTTTGAACCAATGAAACTTACAGATCATATAAACAATACATACACAAGTCAAGAAACTTGTGAAGTCGTAACGATTAAGTTCATTTGAGATACTAATTAGGGGGTGACTTTCCAGATTTTTTTAACAAAAAGAAGGGACTAAATTTATTTTGAGCGTAACTTGTTTACTTTTGATGCTAGAAATTTTTTTTATAAAACAAAAATGAAGCTTTTTTTAAACACTTTAAATAAGTTGTAATAAGCTTTCCCCGAAATGTGCTTCATTTTTGGTTATTTCATGTTAAAATATTCCATTTGGAATTTGACGAATATCAACCTATTTTTAATTAGCTATAACTCTGCTTCTACTAGGTATAGAGAAGTGATATATACACCTTTTTTTTTAAATTTTTTACAGGCTATAATTTTGCTAAGAATGTTTTTTCGACAAAATACTTACTATTGGAGTTATTTGCGAAAAACCGTCTAAAAGCGTGGTTATTTTGTTGAAAAAATGAACATATTCACTGGCATATAACTCGAAAAGTATTGACTTAGTGAAAAAACTCTATAGAACAAAAGTTACTTAAAATTAGTCAGTTTATCCATTTCCGGACTTACTTTGGACGAATATTTTTTCACCCCCAAGAGGGGGTGGAAACCACCCCCGGGGCAAAAGCACATATCGGCACAATATCACTTTTTTTTGACTTGTTAGCTACGTGTATGCCAAATTTCATGGCAAACCAAGCGGTTCTTTAAAATTTAGAGGTTTTGCAATATTTTACCGTTAAAGAACGTACTATAATACCGAATTAATATTGCCTTAGATAAGAGACCCTACTAATAAATAATCCTATTAACTTTATGCTAAAATCAATAGAGTTACCTATATTCTAGCGGTGTCACTGTTTCGTTCAATTACCCTTTTACGTTTTATGGTTATTTTGTACAGCGGAAATGTCGAAGTTATGTCTAGCTAATGACATTTTTTAATTGGCACCCCCATTAAATTATAGCAGTAATTTTCAAATAGTTAAACTAGGTCTAGCACAATACACATCATTAGTTTAATCTACTTAAAGCTTTACTTTATACACAATACAAACAAAGACAGCAATATTACCAAGGACGATGATTGATTCATATACTTTGGCATCTCAATTGTAATTTTTAATACATTACGCTGTAAACTTTTTTGATCTAATCTGTGATTTTACAAAAAGAATGTTGTTAAAAAATGGTGACGTGGCTTTCCAAGATTTTATTAATTTGTCAATGCCACGTCAGCTTATGCGCGACGATATGAATTGTCAAAAGGTTGCAACCATAATATTATACACTGTGAGTCAGAGAAACCGGGCCACTGATAAAATGGGACATTTTTGACGTTTCGAATTTCCTAACCTTTTTGTCCGATTAAGTGAGTTTTTTAAGATGTTATTCGCTCTGAGCTTCGCTGGTGGCGCTCCTAGCGGATTACTAATTCAACTTTCGCCGGTAATTTTTAAATTTATTATTTAATTGTTATCGCTTAATATTTACAACGCTAAAAAGTAATTAAATTGTAACATATTTTTTTAAGATTTTGCTAATCATTTTGACGTTCTATTGATGAAATATTAATTTCTTACTTCGGATGCTTTCACAATTATCGTGTAGATGGCGCTAAGATTCAATAGATTAATTTATAATTACATATTACGGAACATTAAAAAATCGTAAATTCAGTATTTAAAACGTAGGTATATTTAAGGTAAAAATATATACCTACCACAGCTTTGACCAACTAATATTTTTTATAATTAATGTTTTTAATTTTAATTTTAAATTAATCACTTTGACATTTATGTCAAATTTCCGGTAAACGTTTACAGATTTGCCACTACTGGCACTCGCGAATTTATAAATATCCCCTCTACGTACGAGCTCACAGCGTATACCCTTATTCTTTAACGATATCGGTGTAATAATATTGTTGCTAGACAGTTAAATTACCATTGTATACCGGGTGTACCAATCAAACTGTGTTTTTTCTCAAAGTTCACCACACCCTGTGGAATATTCTAGAATTTATAAAATACTGAAATTAAAACCTAACTATAGCCTTAGGTTTTTATATCATTCTGTTTTTTATTCATTCGCTTATACAGGGTTTTTCTAAATAAGTGTGACACACTTTAAGGGGTAATTCTGCATGCAAAAATATGGCTGTTTGCTTTATTAACATGGTAATATGACTCATATCCACGCCAATGAAGAATAGAAAATTCTTAATTTCATGTCAAAAAATGCGCAATAACTATCTCTTAAAATCTTCTAAATTTCGTTTGTCTATCCCAACCGGTTTTAGAAAAATAAATAAATCGTCAGTTTGTAAGAAGAAAATCAACATCCCGTATCTGATAAACGCAGCATTTGCGGAAATATTATGTTTATTGGTCATTATTTTTTTCATGCGCCCCTTAAAGTTTGTCGCACTTATTTAGAAACACCTTGTATTAATGAACATGGCTAGTTGTTAAAGTACCTAACTTTTTTTTTATCCAACATAAGCGAATGAATCAAAAAACAGAGTATTAAGAAAACCTGAGGCTATAGTTGGTTTTTAATTTCAGTATTTTATAAAGGCTAAAATATTCCACAATGTGTATTCCACAACTTTGGGAAGCAAAGTTTGATTGGTACACCCGGTATACAATGACAGTTTATCTGTCTAGCATCAATAGAATTACAGTGATATTGTTAAAAAATAAGGTTATAACATATTAAAATATCACTTATATCTGACAACAGGTTTAGGAAATAATTCGAGACATCAAAAATGACCCATTTTGTGGGTGGCCCGTTTTCTCTGAGTCGTAGTGTATATTAGTAAAAATTTTTTCTACGAGCGTGCAAAAATGTCTACTTTCGCGTACGCGTTTTAGTTTAGAAAGTATTACTTTTCCGCACGCGTGTTACTTTTCCTCACGCGTTTTACTTTTCCGCACGCGTGTTAATTTATATATGTTAATATGGCCTTAAAGTAATTATAATACAGTGGAACCCCGATAAGTCGGCCCCCGATAACCCGGAAGTCCGGCTAACCCGGACCGATTTTTATCAGATAAACATTTTGATTTTCAGTATTCTTTATTTTGACAACGACACCCGATTTGGGCGTCGAAATGTTAATAAAATTGTTTTTCAATTTAATTGTGGCTTATTTCCCATCAAAATACATAGTTAATTAACAGATAAACATTTCAGCAATAAAAATGTATGTAATATAATATTTGAGAGATAATGTGTATTTGTGTAATTTGAACAATACGATAGTAAAAATGACTCACGGCACACGCCGTGCCGGCAGAAACAACAGACACCTGTCTGTAGTATTCCTTTATATATTTCAAACAGCATTGTTAGACTAAAAGACTATTTAAAAAATTCTTTTTCAAACAATGGTCTTTAGTTTTCACTGCTCTTAAATGACATCACATCGATTGTGACTGTATTGTGTGTAGTACAGTTTTGTATATTGTTCGCTTCCGTTTGCTTACGTTTGTGTTTGCGTGTTTTTACTGTGCATATTTATATATATTTCATGTTATTTCAATTCTAACGGAGTTTATCTGTAAGTAAACCGTATTTTATTAATTTTTACCATATTCTCCGGCTAACCCGGATTTTTGATAACCCGGATCGGCCGCGGTCCCGATTAATCCGAGTTATCGAGGTTCCACTGTACATGCAATAAACTAATATTTAGATATTATTTACTAATTTATTTCAAATATATCTTATTGTGTTCATGTTTTAATGAAATTAACGTAATAATTCGATGAGATAAAATAATTTTGATATAATATTCTAAAGTAAAATCAGTAGACAATAACAGTGGTTTTGAATCGTCATCATGGAAACCAAGATCGTCGTCATGCTAACCAATTATGCTGAAAGTTTGGTTTTGACAACCTTGTCAAAGAATTAATTTGTGTATGTATTTTCATATTATTTAAATTAATTGATTAAGATTTGGTGATTTTTTAAAGACTCGTTGAAAAAATATTGTTCCTACCGCTTGCAGAAAGTTTCTTTTCCGCACTCGACTGCTTGCCGAACTCCCGCTTCGCGTCGTTCGGCAAACTGCAGTCGCGTGCGGAAAAGTATGACTTTCTGCACTTGTTAGGAAATAGTATATTGTGCAACAAGTGCAGAAAGGTACTAATTTCTCACGAGTTTGAAAAGTTGCGGTACGAGCGCAAGCGAGTGCCGCAATTCAAACGAGTGAGAAATTACCTTTCTGCACGTGTTTCACACTATACTTTTTCTACAAGCACAGTTTTTCCTAAAAATAAAAATCACAATTTCCAAACGACGATTAATTATAATAGGTACCTATGTGATAAATTTTAAACTGTATTTAATTAATACCTACTAATCAATTTAAATTCCTTATACCTAAATAAATTGCACAGAAATCAGTTAAAAAATTAATGCACTGCCTTAATTTGTTTAAATTTAAACAATTATTACACATTATTGACATTATATTTATGCAGTCGCGGATTTACACAAAACCTACTTCATTCGACATCTCTTGCACAGGTTGCTAAATCCTTATTGGTTATTTGATAATTATAAAATGTTTAATAAGAATAAAATTGTAAAATAAAACAGTTGTAACATCCATAATTTAGTTTCTATGCTATAGTTAAATATAATAATTTTCTTATAGGTTATATATTTTCCTAAAGTTTAACCACGGATGTAAACAGAATATAACGTTACTCAGAATGCGGTAGTCCATGGATGTAAACAGAATATAACGTTACTCAGAATGCGGTAGTCCATGGATGTAAACAGAATATAACGTTACTCAGAATGAGGTAGTCAACTGTGCAGAAAAGAACTTTGCGGCACAGAAACGTCACTTTGCGGCACAGAAACGTCACTTTTCTGCACACTAATGTCAAATATCTTATACTGTGAGAAAACATCAAGTTTGCTAACATAAAACCGTGCAGAAAAGTGCACTTTGAATAGTGGTTGTAGAAAAATAACTATTAATTATGTTTAGGTTATAATATCATGTGTAACTAAATTATCATCTCGAGAAATGTGTCAATAATTGTTTATTTAATCGCATTATTAGAATAAAGAACGAAGAAAGTCTCTAGTAATTCTCAAAGTCTCAAGTAAAATACAACCTCTTATAGATAGATCGTATGAGAAATATTGGATTTTAACTTACAAACTCTCATTTTTTTGTTTCTCAAAAGGAAATCTGAATTTTATTTTACTTTACTTCTCTATTCCTCGATGTTTTTCGATCGATTTGCACGTTCTTTTTCACGAATTCTTTAGTTTCTTAACATAAATCAAGCTGCAACAAAAACTATGCTTTATAAAGACTATATTTTTTGAAATATTATAAAAATAAAATAATGTAAAATAATATAATAAAATATTATAAAATAAACAGAACTATTCGATAACTAATTGGATACAATATTGTAATAATTCATTTTGTTTTTTTTTGTGGCACCTACTTTGAATAGTTTTGAATTAAAATCTGCAAAATACTTTTTGAGATATGGCAGAAAGAATAAAAATCATAGATGATAAAAACAATATTTTTTGAAAGTTTTTTGGAATTAAAAATTATGCTTTAATATGAATTTACACCCTTCTAATTGAAAAAAAAAATACAAATTTTCTCAGATTTTTTTATTATTAATTTCACGAAAAAAGCTATTCTCCTTAAAAAGCACTTCCTTTTCTAAAACCTAACATGCAACCTAAAATATCAAATTTTGTTAATTTTATATGAGGTACCTAACGAATAGACTTTGATCCAGAGATTCTTAAACAAAAAATTTTGTGTTTAAAATCCTTTTCCGCTCCCGGATTAGACGGTTTCGCCGCAATTTTATTTAAGAAGTGTGCAAACTCGATTATCCATCCGTTAAGTTTTATAATGAAAACCTCATTTTTGTCACACACTTTACCTGATGGCTGGAAAATCTCTAGTGTTACTCCAATTTATAAAAAAGGTGACAAGTTAGATCCTGACAATTATAGACCAATTAGTCTAACATCCATTGCGGCTAAATTGATGGAATCAGTTATTCGCGAATCGGTTATGAACTTTCTCTTAAACAATAATACAATTCCTATTTCCCAGCACGGTTTTGTACCTGGAAGATCGGTAGTTACTAATATGTTAACATGTGTTAATGACTGGTCTCTTTGTTTGGACAGTAATCAACCTGTTGATATTATATATTTAGACTTTGCTAAGGCTTTTGATCGAGTTCCTCACAAGAGACTACTATTTAAGCTTGAACATAACGGTATTAGAGGAAACTTACTTGAGTGGATTAAAGGATTTTTAATAAACCGTAAATTTTGTGTACGCGTTGGTGACTGTTATTCCTCAATGTTTAGTGTATACAGTGGCGTTCCGCAGGGTTCAGTGTTGGGGCCCATTTTGTTCCTAGTGTACGTTGCTGATCTGCTAATTCACCTTAAAAGTAACATGTCGCTTTTCGCTGATGACACAAAGTTATATGCAAATCCCTTTTCTGGTTACAATCAATTGCAGACCGACCTTCAAGAGGTTTCTAAGTGGGTAGACGATTGGTGCTTGCAATTAAACACATCCAAGTGTGCAGTTCTACATTTAGGTAAAAACAATCCAAGGAATCGGTATGTACTTTCAAATGTTTCTCTAAAAACTGTTTCGCAGCAAAAAGACTTGGGTGTACTTGTGACGGAAACACTATCTTGGTCTGAACATATCCAGTCGGTATGCAATAAAGCTAGAACATCAGTTTACTTATTAAGACTTTCTCTAAGATATCGCCAAAAAATTTTTTTGCTCTCTTTAGTGTATATGTAAGACCTATTTTAGAGTTTGCCGGACCCGTGTGGAATGTCGACTGGCAAAGGGATTCTGATCGACTTGAATCTGTGCAAAGATGGGCAACAAGAATTCCTTATGGCCGTCGTCGTCCTTCCTACGAAGAACGGTTAACCTACTTAAATTATCCTACATTTATGGACCGACGACTTCGTGGGGATTTAATAATTGCTTATAGAGCGTTACAGGGAAAGTTTGGGATAGATCTATCACATCTTTTCCCTTTGAGTAACGACCTTAGATTGCGGGGTCATCCATACAAATTAGCCAGACAACAGTTTCACAGTAAATGTCGTGAGAACTCTATATCCAATAGAATATTTTATACCTGGAACTCACTTCCACACGACGTCGTCGGGGCTGTATCTGTAAATTGCTTCAAAAATAAATATGACTCTTTTAGTTCTGTATCACGGGAACAATAATTTTTCGTTTCTTAAATTAAATTAATTTATAAGTCGTATTGTAGTCTTAAGTTTAGGTTTCTTTTTGCATAGTTCTTTTTAGTCAAATGGAGCTATATAGGTCTTAGATCTCGGCTCCTTTTTCTTCTTTAATAATAATAATAATAATAATAATATTGGGTCAAGAGTGCAGTAGCATTTGCAAGCTATTCGGGATGCTATATATACGCCTTTTAATGGCGTATTTTCCACAATAAATCAAAAAATGGTCTATACTACTTCTATTATACCACAAGTAGAACATTTGGAGCATCGCTCTTTGCGAATAGGTGTGCGTGTTTATACCTAACATGGCAATTCTGCTTGTTGCTATTGGTTGCCACGGAGAAACCCTACTTTAAATTTGTTTCGAAACTGAATTTTGCCACTCCAAGTTTTTTGGTCTGGATCCCGCGTATGAAAAAAAAGTTGATTAATAGCAAGCTGAAAATTTGTTAATAGCTTAAGGGTGTCTAGTCGGATAAACTTTGATATATGGGAATACTGGAACAGGGGCAGTTTTAATTGTGCAACAGGTTAAAAATTTGGAACGGTCAGACAACGAAAACGGCACATTTATTTTGTCCGACAGAGTAGACTTAAACTCTCCGAATAGAGATTAAACTCTCATGCAAAAATCAGACTGCTATTTATCATCAAATGGGCGTTATAATGAGTGGAACATGTAGAATATGTCAAATGACAGGAATTATGACAGGTGATAAATAGCAGTCTGATTTTTGCATGAGAGTTTAATCTCTGTTCGGAGAGTTTAAGTCTATTCTGTCGGACAAAATAAATGTGCCGTTTTCGTGGTCTGACCGTTCCAAATTTTTAACCTGTTCCACAATTAAAACTGCCCCTGTTCCAGTGTTCCCATATATCAAAGTTTATCAGAGTCGACACCCTTAAGCTTTTAACAAATTTTCAGCTTGCTGTTAATCAACATTTTTTCATACGAGGGTTCCCGACCTATTCCACGTACATTTAATTTTCGAACTCTAATTCGTCGTTATAGCTAGCCTTGCCAGCAGTTACACCTGCCAATTTACATTATCTTCGACACCAATGTGAAAAGATTATTAGGATTAAACTTAATTTCAACTTCGCCTGCGCTGCGGGGCGTTGGGTAAATTAAATACCTCAGCGTTCACGTTGCCGGTCCTAAGCCCGGATAAAGGAGGAAGGTTCTCCAAGGTTCAACGGTACATGAGTTGGAAGAAGAAAAATATTATCAGAGTTGCAACATGGTATATGAAATCACTGAACAATAGGGAACAAGAGATCGTTGAAGAATTAAGACACGGAAAGATCGACATAATATGTGCACTTCAGGAGTCACAGAAGAAGGGAAAGGGACAGAAACAATACAGAGTTTACACTTTAATACATAATGGTGTCAATAGAGAAGAAAGAGTTAAAGCAGGAGTGTGAATACTCATACATTAAAAATTCGAAAACAACATTGAGGATTGTCATTACCTCTCAGAATGAATATTACACTTAAAACTTACAACGGAACATAAACAATTACATATATTATGTGTGTACAGTCCAGAAGACTGTAAGTCAAAGCCGAAAAAAAAAGCATTCTATGAGAAACTGCAAGAAACCCTAGACAGCATCCCAAAAAATGACAGTCTCTTGTTAATGGGAGATTTAAATGACCGAATTGAGAAGAACATCATACCAGGCATTAAACACAAATATAACGAAGAAGTGTTAAATGATAATGGGGAATCAATGATGGGGAGTCAAGAAATTCTGAATCTTAACACTTTTAGGATACATATGAAGATGAACTAGAAAAAGAAGTTGGTTAGGTAACACAAGGCTATAAACAAAAAGATATGAGTACGCCTGAGAAACCCCCACAGAACTCAACAACCCAAAACATTCAGGGAGCCAAACAACAGGCATATAGAGAAGCACCCCCGATTATTATAAAAAAAAATGAAAAAATATGATGATATATGTCAACTACTAGACAGAGGGATAGAAGCAGCAGCAATACCGTTGGGCTCCAAAGAAATTAAACTTAATTTTATAGATCCGGAAGCATATAGAGCTGTAACAAAAATATTTAACGATGAAGGAAGTCGATGGCATTTCTACGAAAATAAACTGAATCGCCCAGTGAGATTGATTGCTAAGGGTATCAGCCCATTATGCGAAAATGAGCAAATACTTAAAAACCTACAAACAAGGAAATACAGAATACAAGGTGTAGAAAATATACTAAATAAAAACGATAAAAACGATAAAAAAAAATAAAAAATAAATAGGTGAAACTACCAGTGCACATGCTGACATTTAATGCTAAAGAACACATAAACAAAATATACGAAATTCATTACATACTAGGAATGAGAGTGACGATTGAAACCATAAGACGTCCAAAACTCATACCTCAGTGTACAAACTGCCAGGAATACGGGCACATGAAAAAATATTGCTATAAAATACCGCGTTGCGTAAAATGTGCCGAAAATCATCATAAAAAGAAATGCGAAAAACCGAAAAGGATAATTACAATATGTGCAAACTGCAAGGAGGAACATAACATAGAAGCAGAAGAAAACTAGAAGATATTCTGAATTCGGCAGCATGTGAAGCGTTGAAAACAAGAACAGTAAACATTAACCTCAAGAAACTTAAAAAAAAAACGCCCTGGTTCCGACAAGAAATCAAAAAACAAAGTGTAAAAAAAAACGAAAGGCCCATTTAAAGTATAAATCACAACAAACACCAGAAGCCTACAATAACTACAACAGGATAAGAAACGAGACTAAAACATTAGCAAAGAACACCAAAGATGAATACTGGCGGATTTTCTCATGAAGAATGGAAGCCAACTACTACGGACTGCAAAGGCAAATGTGGGGATTTATTAGAACGCAGAGAAAAGAAATAAGCGAATGAACAGAAACCAACAAAATAGATGTCGATACCTGGACCGCTTATCTCACTCAATTGTATAAAACAGGCGAAGACCAGACCTTACCAGAAACTCCAGAAACAACAACCAAAATTTTAATCATCACAACGGAGGAAATTACTAATGCATTAGAAAAACTGAATAACCGTAAATCTCCAGGACCGGAAAAGATTCCAAATTGAATGCTGAAATGCGGTGGAAACACATTAACTGAACAACTGAGGAGACTTGTAAAAAAATTCTCTCGGGACATACAATACCAAACAGCTGGCGTACTACCACAACCATATTAATGTTTAAAAAGAGATATAAAACGGTACCCGAAAACTACAGAGGAATAAACCTGCTTAGTACCGCTCTGAAATTGACCACAAAAGTCATAACCACCAAAATCAGCAACGAAATAAATCTAGCAGATGAACAACAAAGCTTTATATCCGGACGATCCTGTAACGATGCAGTTTTTGTTGTCAGGCAAGTCATGGAAAAATCACTAAATACAACGTCCCGGCTTACTGTTGCTTCACAGATCTACAAAAGGCATTCTACCCTGTGGAGTTGAGTGACGTAATTCACCTGTTATATAAACGAATCATACCGTCAGATATCATCAAGACTATCGAAAACATATACGGCAGGAATAAAATACAGTCCAGAATTAATAACAAACTAACACAGCCGATACAAGTTGAAACAGGCATATGTCAAGGAGACTCATTGATCCCGCCGCTGTTTAACCTCATCATGGATGAAATTATTTATAAAGTCAAAAACTTGAGTATAGGGTACATAATGGGTGAATGCCATATGAGTATGCTATGCAGACGATGCCATACTTATTGCAGAGAGTAAAGATGAACTTCAGAGACTTTTATATCAATTTAATGTAACAGCAAGAAAGTCCAACATGATAATATCACCAAATAAAACAAAAATTATAGTATAAAAAACCTGTGCAGGAAACCTTTATCGAGCAGGGAACCATGTTGCCCTTTGATCACTCCTAACACATTTAATCTTTTAACATCGACTTGGAGTCGCTATAATTATTATATAGTTATCATGTAAACCATATTTCTCGATGTTACCAATTTCATAAGGTTGCTAGTTTCATGTACTAAGCAGAACGTATGTATTACCACATTTTTTATTCAACTAGTCACAATTTTAACCTTTTGCATTAATTCTAACGTGGAAATACTTCGTTCTAGGCACTGAAGATGATCTGATCTGGATCGAAAACGTTTTGCGAATCCATTTGGATGACTTTTAATGGTTTTTAATAATCTTTCTTATACCATTGTACAAACGAAGTTTTTACTTCTGTATGATTTTTTAATTATGGTATATAGCCAGCTACTGGGTATTTTCCCACTGATTTGGTTAAAAATTATATTAATCTCTAAAGATCCGATAGGGTTCAAGCTGGAAGTGGACAGCAGAATAATCCAGCAAGAAAGAAGTATCAGCTACCTGGGAGTGCTAATGCACAGTTATGTAGACACAGAAGCGGAAGTTACCCAACAAGTAAACAAAGCCAACAGAATAGCAGGATGTCTTAAACACACTATCCGGCGCAACACATGTCTACGGACAGAAACAAAGGCCAAAATCTATAGAACAGTAGTTAGGCCAATTATGACTTACACTGCTGAAACAAGACCTGACACCACAAGGACAAAAAGACTGATGAAAACGTGTGAAATGAGAATAGTCCGAGATAACACAGGAAAATGATTATGGGATAGACAACGTAGCACAGACCTCAGGCAAAGATATAATATAGAGATTTTAAATGACCGGACACTGAAAAGAAAAAAAAAAGAATTGTATAGCCACATAAGCAGAATGGGAGAAGGAAGACTAATAAAGATAGCACGAGATAGATCACCAAACGGCCGAAGTATAGGAAGGCCAAGGAAGAGATGGAGTGACATCCTGGGTATCTGATGAGGAGCCATCCGAAGATGGAACAGGCTAAGTGGTTATCTCTATAAGATTTTTCTTAGAGTTAAGTTGTTTAGACTACGTTTTCGATTGTCCATAGTTCGTAGTTAGAAACCACACCTGCAGAATTATTGCTGAGACGTAATTTTTTGTGTTGAGTTACGGACAGGAGATCAGTTTTAGTTATTCATTCTAAGTAGAGTTTTCAGTTTGAGAAGTCTTAATCAAGATCCTAAGCTAAGATACAGTTAGTTTAATAGTTGTTCTTTTAAACAATGGTACTAAACAACATTTCTGTACCGTTGAGGTAAACAGTCGTATATCCACAATGTATACATTTGCAAGAAAACGCAAAACAGACAGACTAGACAATAAACTATATAAAAGTTTTACTTCCATTACGTCGAATTCAACATTATTGGTATATTATAATATGTAAATGCAAATCAATTACTGGGTATTAATATTGTTAAGAAATTATTTACCTGATGTATAATATTGGGAGTTACGACTTTTTGCCTCTATGTCTTTAAACAGGTAATATGCAAAATAAAAATCGTAAGTGATTACAAAAATATTATATTCCGTATTTAAAAATACAAAATCCAAATCACAATATTTTGAACAAAAAAAGAACTCTTGTTTTTCATTATCCCGTTTTAACACCCTCAAAATGCCATTTAATATAAAAATGGAGCTACGATTGTTTACCACTACCGCATACGAAAGAATACTAAACTGAATTTGCTCTACCGAGATTCACTTTGATACATTGGGAATAGGAAACATACAACACAAAAATTCCTACCTCACACTATTAACTGCTAAAATCAAATTAATCTTTCATTAAAAAAGAAGAAGAATTATAAGAAATAGTGGGAGTGTCTACTAATCTCATAAAATTTTTTGGAGTTTATTTCTACAAAATATTTTTATTTGGTACAATAAATAATTTTCTCAATTCTTATCAATACATTATAATGGTGTAATGTAAATAAACAATTATTGATTCTCGTAAGGTTTATGTTATTTATATGTCTGTTTACTATTAATAATATTGGCTATGAGCAGGTGCGTTGGTTGTGTAGTAATTTCCAGTCACTTCTGACAGCTGAACTTACCAAAAAAGGAATTACTAATGTCATTGTCAAAGTGAATCTCGATAGAGCGAATTAAGTATATTTATAATATACGCACGTATCTATGGAGTTGCTATGGATATACTACTGTGTACCTCAACTGACTAAAGGAGTTGATATTGTTTCTAAACGCCTTATCTAGGCAACTAATAACGCTGGATGTACGATTTTTTGCCACAATATGCTATGAAAATCTGACGACAAAAGTGTGGTATTAACTTTATTTCGGCAAAAATTGGAGTTACGACTGTTTACCTCAAGGGTACAGACTTATAGTATTTACTTTTATTTTCCATAGTAAACACACACAATTGAATACTTACTATCTTTTCAAAATCTATATCAAATACCAATGTAAATAAAATGATTTATAGTTATATACGAGACAGGAGATATGTCTTAACAGAATATAACTTGGGGACGTCACAAGTGTTCGTGCGCTTTTTCGATCGTTGGAAATGATTTAAATACACAGAAGATTTTAAATTTTTTTTTTTTTTTTTTTTTTTATTTACAAAATTGCATCAACCACTAAGGGTCATTAGCATGGTACAATAATTACATAAATGGCTAAAATGTTACATTAAATTTTGTGAACGAGTCTTGCATTTCTTAAAAAGTTTATAGTTCTGTCGTTATTTGACCCGTTTAGGCACTCTTTGGATGTAGTCGGTAATCCAACTTGATGTCGCTCTAGGGTGTATAAAGGGCAGTCCACTAGCACATGGTTCACTGTAGTTACACTATCACAACTGTAGCAAATGGGAACTTGTTCGCCACTTAAAAGGTAGTCGTGTGTTAACTTCGTGTGGCCTATACGCAACCTAGAGATGCATACTTGGTCTCGTCGCTTTTGTGGGAGATTGTATACAGCTACCTCTTCTTTAATGTTCTTCATAGATGTCTCTGAATTGCTCCAGTGAAGTTGCCAATTCTCACTTATTTTGTTTTTAAAATGTTGCTTCAGGTCGCTATGAACGCATTTAGTGACTAATGTTGATTGTGGATTTTCTGTTGCCTCCTTTGCTAACTGATCAGCTTTTTCATTTCCAGTTATACCACAGTGTGACGGAACCCAAAGAAATTTAACAAATCGATCGTTTTCTTGACACCTCATTAGTTCTGACTTTATAAGCAATAAGATGGGATGTTTTGCGTATAACTGTTTCATAGAGCTGAGGGCACTTAAAGAGTCGGTTATTATCAAAGAATTTTTTATGTTTTTATTGTTTACAAATGTTATTGCTTGCAAAATAGCAAGAAGTTCTGCTGAAAATACGGTTGATCTAAGGGACAGTGAGAAGGAGAAGTCTTGGTGTAAAGTTGTAAAAGAAGCCCCTACCCCATTGTCAGATTTAGACGCATCTGTAAAAATGTGGAAGTTCTTAGGAGAGTTTAATTTCTCTGCTGCTTTCTTTTTAATTATACTATGTGGTGTGTCATATTTGTCGTGGATAGTAAGACTTGTATCACAAATAGGTAGCTGTATTCTCCAAGGAGGTTGATGTTTAAGGTTAGTTACATTGTATGTCTCAGGAAAATGTATGTTTAAGCTATTTTGTAATCTCTGTATCCGGATATAAAACGGCGGACTTAATCTTTGTGAGGTGTTAAATGTCGATGTGAATCTGTCGGCAAACGTGTTTTTAAATGTCGGTATATGTGGATTAGCCGACAATTTAGCTGCATATACAAGGCTGAGGAAGTTTCTTCTTAGTTGGAGGGAAGGTTCACCTGATTCACAGTATAAACTTTCAATCGGGCTAGTATGATGAGCTCCCAGCGCTATTCTTATCGCTGTATTATGTACAGGATCTAGTAATTTAAGTATTGGTGCTTTGGCTGAATTGTAAGCAACTGCGCCATAATCTAGTTTAGAACGAATAAGCGTTCTGTAGACAGTTATGAGTGTTTGGAAATCGGCTCCCCAATGTTTGTGAGATATGCTTTTTAATAAACTAAGGCCATTTTGAGTTGTTTGTCGAAGATGAAAGATATGATCTTTCCAGGTTAACCTATGATCTAATTTCATTCCTAAAAAGGTAGTTGATTCAACATAAGCAATAGGTAACGAGTTTAAGGTGAGCTTAGGTGGTAATATGATGTTTTTTGGGTTCTTGCTAAAGAAAATTGCTTTTGTTTTGTTTGGACAAAACTGTAGACCACAACTCTCTGACCAATTTTCTAGTTGATTGATAGAGGCTTGTATATATCTGGTAAGTGTTAAAACATTTTTCCCTCTAGAAAATATGACAAGATCATCAGCATATAAGCGTGCTTTTACTAATGAACTAAAGGATTTAGAGATATCATTAATCGCAATAAGGAACAGTATTACGCTTAGTGTAGAACCTTGTGGGATACCGTTAGTTTGCGTTGTTGGCTCTGAAAAAACATTATCTACACGAACTCTAAACTGACGAAATTTTAGAAAATTTTTTATAAATTTGAGGATGTTACCTTTGATTGACCATCTGGATAAGTTTTTTAATATGTCAGATCTCCAAATTGTATCATACGCATGAGTTATGTCAAAGAAAACTGCTAAACACTCTTGATTGCATCCAAATGCTTCATGAATCTCGGATTCTATATCAACTAGATTATCTAAAGTAGACCTTGATTTCCTAAAACCACTTTGAATAGGGGTAAGAAGTTGTTTATCTTCTAGATACCACAGTAGTCTGTTGCTTACCATTTTCTCCAGAATTTTACATATAGAACATGTCAGCGAGATCGGTCGATAGGACTCAGGGTCTGATTTACTTTTCCCATGCTTAATGACTGGAATAATAATTGACTGGTACCAACTATCTGGAAATACATTTTTTGTCCAGATAAAATTGTAAATTTTTAGTAAGTATTGTTTACCTTCTTCTGGTAATGATTTTAAAAATGTAACTGGAATGTTATCAGGTCCAGGACTGGTATCTTTTGTACAGTTTAATGAATATAGTAACTCATCCATTGAGAGTATGGCATTAAGAGGAGAATCTGTATGATCCTCTAAATCTATGTAAGTGTTCTCTAAATTGTGTTTGTGTATTATGGACTTAGTAGAGATACTGTCATTACTGGAGTGTCTTAGATATGTATCAGCTAGTAGAGCGGTTATTTGTTCTTTCGTCGAGCAAGTAAGATTGTTATATTCTAAATAATGGATTGTATTGAAGGATTTTTTACCATTCATTTTATTAATCATTTTCCAAACTTCGGAAATAGGAGTAGATGAATTTAAGGACGAGACATATGTTTTCCACGCTTCTCGCCTACTTTTCTTCAATATATATCTACAGTAGGCTCTCTTTTGCTTATATTCGAGTTGGTTTTGAAGTGTAGGAAATTTTTTAAATTTGTAAAAAGAACTTTTTGACTCTCTGATTGCTACTTTACATTCTTGATTCCACCAAGGGACTGGAGGGTGTTTTTTTGGAAATTTTATAAAACCTACGGATAATTCTGCAGCTGTTGTTATAAGCTGAATAAAACTGGAAACTATATGATTAATACTTGCATGGTCATCGCTGGGAGGAGTTAGCTCAGATACGGATCGAGATATTAAAGAAGAATATAAAGACCAGTCGGCATGCTTTAGATTCCATTTATTAGACGGGATAGAAGAGGGAGTTACATTATTATTTGTTATTAATATTGGGAAGTGATCGCTTCCATGTAGATAAGGTGTTACTTGCCAAGACAGTCCAGGTTGTAAAACAGGGTCACATAGAGTTAAATCAATCGCTGAACCGCCACCTGTAGAGACATTAAATCTTGTAATACTACCGTCATTAAGTAAGTTGACATTAAGGTTAGTTATAATTTGTTCAATTTTACGCCCTAGACTATCTGATTTACTTGAGCCCCATAGGACATGATGTGCATTGAAGTCGCCTAAAATAATTCGTGGTTGAGGAATTTGATTAAAAAGGTCTGATAATTCGCGAGCTGAAGGATCAGTACCGGGAGGAATGTATATATTGCAGATGTTTATTTTTTGAGGTCCTTTCAGAGATATTGCTATAGCCTCTAATTGTGTATTTAAATCTATTATTTCAGTATTATATTGGTTATGTACATAAATAGCTGTCCCTCCACTAGCCTGGTTTGCATTGAGTCTATTTTTAATATATGGTGTATAGTTTTTTAGTTTATAAAATTTCTGCTGTTTAAAGTGTGTTTCTTGTAGACAAATGATGGACGGTGTGAATTTTGACATTAGTAATTTGAATTCTTCTAGACGGGTGTAAAACCCGTTCAGATTCCATTGAATTATGGAGTTGAATGTTTTTAATTAGTGGGTGTGTCGCTAAAATCTGTAGAAGAATAGTCATCCTGTAGTTTGCTAAGCTTATTCCTCAGTCTTGTACATCGAGATTTCAAGTATCTATGTGATAGCACTGGATAAAGCTTTTTTAAGAGATCTATTAACCCTTCGATATCTTCCGTGTATATTTTAGCAATACTAAGTGGATCTGGAGATCCGTGAGCGTTTTCAAATAAATCTATTAGCTCCTCTTGACTTAAACAGCTACTGTTTGACTTATCTTGGAAAAAATTCACTGTACAGGTCGTAAGATCTTCAGCTACGTTATGATGGGTTTGGAGATCTGTTTTTGTTCTTTTGTGTTTTGTAATGGGTTCTTTAAAAGGACTTCCACCCTCTGTTTCAGGAGAAGTTAGATCAGAAGCATTTCTTTTAGGTGTTTGCCCTTCTGTTTGAGTTGCTGTTATAGTTTCATTTGTTTTAACCGGTTCCGTCACCATTGTTTGGGAGTTATCGAAAGGTGTAGAGTTTTTTGGTGCGGGTGAAGTGATTGTTGCAGTGGAGGTTTGTGGTGCGTGTGCAGTGAGTGTTTTAGTAGAGTTTTGTGGTGCGGGTGAAGTGATTGTTTCAGTAGAGTTTTGTTGTGCGGTTGAAGTGGTTGTTTCAGTAGGTTGTGAATTACTGATATGTTTAGTAAGTACGGGAGAATTTGCTGTTGGTTGAGTTTTATTTTGTTGTAAACTAATAGATTGATCACATTGTGATTGGGAAATGTTTGTTGTATTGTCATCGGTGGATTGATTATTAGAATTTGGGCATCGAGATGCTAAATGATTAGTTTGTTTACAAATAAAGCACGTTTGTTTTTCTAGTGAGAAATATATTCGGTGGTTCGATTGATCGTGGTTAATTAATATTGAATCGGGAAGATTTTCAAGATTTTTAGGGGCTATATAAGTAAAACGTCGAAAACTAATGATATGCCTAAAACTAGGATTTGATGTTCCGATCCGTAGAAAATCTACTGGTGTTATTTGATAGATTCCTATCTTCTTGAGTTCATTTTCTATGACGTTATGTGGTATGGAAGGAGGTACATTAGAAATTATTAGTTTTTCATTTGGAGTAATTAGCTTTCTAGCTTGAATGCGATGTTGATTTACTATTATTATCCCATTGTCTGTTTTCAAAAATGTTTCAACAATATTTTCTGAAGTGAAGTAGATGCATATACGATCATTAACAATTCGGGATATTGCAAGTATATTTTTGGGGTCAACTGAGTTGGCTACAGCATTCAGGTAATCCTCGATTTTTGAATTTGGAACTGAATTTAATAAAACCGCTTGTTTTTTGGAAGGGAATAATATACTGGTAGGTTCATTTAAAACTGTTGAATATAACTTTGGTGAAGTAGTATCATTTTTGGGAATTTCTTGTTGAGGAAAAACATTTGATGATGAAGCTTCGTTCATATTGATCTACGGAACCTGAGTACGGTCCTTACACCAACACGCAATCATTGGTAATAAGTCGATTTAATTAAATAAATTAAATAACTTACAGTAAATGTCCAAGTATCGGTAATTTTTGTCGATAATTTACACTTTTCACTTTTAGTACTCAACGTTTATAAACAAACCGCAAAAACTAGTTGTGATTAAACTAATTAGGTGTTGCTTCGTTGAACGCTCGAAGACGAATAATCAAGATTTTAAATTTGTCTTGCTAAATTGTTATCTATGAACTTTTGAGGCGTGAAACTTTGAAAACCTTATTCTTATACGAAACTGAACACTGTTATGTAACTAATGAACAAGAATATGCACGTTCCCTATTTAGTACGTTCTTTAACGGCAAAATATTTCAAAACCTCTAAATTTTAAAGAACCGCTTAGATTGACATGAAATTTGGCACACGCATAGCTAACAAGTCAAAGAAAAAAGTGATATTGTGCCGATGGGTGCTTTTGCCCTGGGGGTGGTTTTCACCCCCTCTTGGAAGTGATGAAATATACGTCCAAAGTAAATCCGGAAAGGTAAACTGACTAAATTTAAGTAACTTTTGTTCCATAGAAATTTTTCAGTAAGTCAATACTTTTCGAGTCATTTACCAGTGAAAGTTTTTATTTTTTTTTTCAACAAAAAAACCACGCTTTTAGAAGGTTTTTCGCAAATAACTCAAAAAGTAAGTATTTTGTCGAAAGAAACATTCTTAGCAAAAATATAGCCTGTAATTTTTTTTTAAATGGTGTATATACCACGTCTCTGTACCTAGTAGAAGCAGAGTTACATCTAATGAAAAATAGGTTCATATTCGTCAAATGCCAAATGGAATACTCTAACGTGAAATAACCAAACATGAAGCACATTTCGAGGAAAACTTACAACTTATTTAAATTGTTTAAAAAAACGCTTCATTTATAACAAGTTACAAAGTAAACAAGTTACGCTCAAAATAAAGCTAGTCCTTTTTTTTTGTAAAAAAATCGGGAAAATCACCTTCTAATTAGTATCTCAAATGAACTTAATCGTTACGTCTTCACAAGTTTTTTGACTCGTTTATGTATTGTTTATATGATCTGTAGGTTTCATCGGTTCAAAGTCCTTATTTTTGAAAGCGCTGTAGTTAAGAGGATTGAACGAGTCACTGATCACGAATGTATGCAAATTTAGGAACACCAAATCTTAATCAATTTTTGTCTGAATACAGAATATTCAGAAAAGCAATGCTGACTTTTTTCTTTTTAGAGATTTTTGGTATATCTAACAATTTTTAAGTTATTTTGAAAAAAAGCATATTTTTCAAAATTAAATTTTTAAAAAATTTACTTTAAAACCAAATTTTTTCAAAAATAAGCACAATTGATGAAACTTACAGATCATATAAACACAACATAAGTAAAATAATTTGTTGGAGCGGTAACGATTAATTTCATTTAAGTTGCTAATTAGGGGGTAGTCTTTCCGATTTTTTTTTGCCAAAACAAAAGGGACCAACTTTATTTTGAGCCTAACTTGCCTAAATTTTTTTATAACAGAAATAAAGCTTTTTTAAACACTTTAAAAAATTATAATTGATTTTCCCCAAAAAGTGCTTAATTTTTTGGATATTTCACGTCGAAATTTGACGAATTTTTCCTATTTTGACCTATTTTTCATTGGCTATACATAACTCTGGTCCTACGAGGTCCAGAGACCTCACGCGTACACCATTTTTTTACTTTTTTACAGGCTATATTTTTGCTTAGGACGTTTTTTCGACAAAATACTTACTTTTTGAGTTATTTGCTAAAAATCGTCTAAAAATGTAGTTGTTTTGTTGAAAAATGAACATATTCACTCGCAAATAACTCGAAGAGTGTTGACTTGGCGAAAAAGCTCTATAGAACAAAAGTTACTTAAAATCAGTCAGTTTATCCATTTCCGGACTTATTTTGGACATATACTTTTTCACCCCCAAGAGGGGATGAAAGTCACCTACAGGGTAAAAGCACACATCGGCACAATATCACTTTTTTTCTTTGACATGTAAGCTATGCGTATGCCAAATTTCATGTCAATCCAAGGGGCTTTTTACAATTTGGAGCAAAAACCGTGAAAGAACTATTGTCCTACTTTCTTTCGGAAAATGTGTCCCTTGTACTGCTGGATATAAATTGTAATTGGGAAAATAAGAGGAGACATTCATTATGTAATATTTTATCAAAATATTTTAATTTCTATGTTAACATACTCAGATTTAAATGTTTATTTAGCTCATTGGGCCTTAGAGCTTTTCGTCTGTAAACCGCAAAGAGGATCAGCAAACAGAATCAGAACAACCATATAATTCGGCTTTTGCACGGCGCATTTTGTTTGAGCTCGCTCGAAATACTGTCTGATACGATTAGCACTCCCAGTTCAGTGCGTCCATAAAAACGCCAACTGACATCAACTGAGAACTGACTGTCGTGTTAAAATACTCTCTCGAAAGAGGTCGTTTATTTGTGAATTGTTAATATTCTTATAACATTAAAAATTAGCATTACAAGAAGTGACAGTAAGAACCGTTCCTTTTTGTATTTTTTATTGACATTTGACTCCCTTTTTCCAGAAAGAGGTTTTAAATCGTTAAAATGGAAAATTCTATTACTTTAGTTAATATAAAATTTAGATATCACGACTTTTCTGAAACATTTTTTATCATGACATTTCTTATGTTAAAAAGTAACTAATTGGAAATTTAAATAGATCTATAAAGAGTGTCTATTAGTTATTTGGATATTAGCTAACATCCTTAAGGAAAAGGTTGTTCGTTTGCAGCTTACAGGATCTTGTTGTTATTCTTTTTCTATCCTTTTCTTTTAAATATAATACCGAAAATTATTAAACCCTCCTTTTTCATGTACCGTGCTCGATTATCGAGCGTTGGCAATCAAATTGGCTATAGTAATGTTGTTGATGGCAGCTCGGGAAAGGGATGCAGAGAATCTGTTAAGCCATTCTCTCAGGTTTCTAAGCCATGACGTTCTTCTTCGGCCTGGACCTCTTCTTCCGTCCACCTTGCCTTGTATTATTAAATGGAGTATATTATACCTCTCTGGACAAATATTCAAGTTTGCGATTTTTAATTGTTCTGATGACTTCCGTAACTTTTCCCATCCGATGCAAAAGGACTTCGTTACGAACTATATCCACCCTGCATATTTGTAGGATTCTCCGATACACCCAGACTTCAAAGCCTTTCACTTTCTTGAGAAGTATGTCCGTTAAAGGCCAACCTTCAACACCATACACAAAAGTAGAAAACACATAACATCTCACTAATCTAATTTTCAGACTCAAAGTAATATTGTTTCCACATATCCGTTTCTTTATCTTATTACTCTGCGCTAAATAGCAAAATTCATGGAAAAGTTATTTACCAGCAATTTTATTGCTGGAATCGAATTAAATGATCCTATATATTAATAATATAGGTATGCAAAATCCGCACATAGTGTGCTACTTTTTTTATAAACAAAATAGCGCCGACAAATCGTATTTTTTTCAATGATTGCTCTATATCTCCAAAGATTTTAACATTACAGCAAAAACACCCAAATAAAAATTCACCACAATTAAATTCGGAATAGAGCTAGGTTTTTCCCGATTTTCTCCGATGAAAATTTTCCTCGGAAAATGCGGGTTTTCTCAACAAAAACTCTAATTTTCAAATAAAGTTTTAGGTTAGTAATTATTAACCAATAATTAAATAACTTAGTGACATCAAAGCTTTCTTGGTATAGATTGTAATTCCAGAAGCCGGTGAAAATTAAACGAATATTTTAGCAACAATTCAATTGTAAATTAACAATTTACGACCGCAATAATAACCAAAATAATCATGATACATTGATCAAACTTATAATGATTATAAAGATGAGATGCTTATTTAATATTTTATCGACAAAATAAAAATTTTCCGTTTTTTTGCATAATTATTAAATTAAAAATATAGTTATAATACGCTGGTCTAATTAGTAATGTACGAAGAAAGGTTATTTACCAGCAATTTCATTGCTGGAGTCGAATATTATGATCCTACATTAATAATATAGGTATTTAAATTCCGCAGATAGTGTGCTACTTTTTTTATTAACAAAATGACGCCCCCAAATCGTGTTTTTTCAATTATTGGTCTACAACTCCGAAGATTTTAACTTTACACCAAAAACACTTAAATAAAAATTCACCCCAATTTAATTCTACATATAGGCATGTTTTTCCCGATTTGCTCAGATGAAAATTTTTCTTGAAAAATGTGGGTTTTCCCAGCAAAATCTCAAATTTTCAAATAAATTTTTTGGGCAAGTAATTTTTATCAATAATTAAATAACTTGGTGAAATAAAAGCTTTCTTGGTATAGATTATAACTGCAGAAGCCGGTGAAAAGTAAACGAATATTTTAGCAACAATTCAATTGTTAATTAACAATTTACAGTCGCAATAGAAACCAAAATAATCATGAGACATTGATCAAACTTAGAAAGATTATAAAGATATGATGCCTATTTAATATTTTGTCGACAAAATATAAATTTTTTTTGCATAATCTTTAAATGTTTAAAAGATAGTTATAAACAAATTAACATTTCTCAGAAATTGTTTATTATATTCTAATTTTAATAAATTCTTAAAATGCGTATTTCAAAGGTCTTGAAAATGAATGCTGCAAAAAAATTTTCTAACCATTTGCAAAAAAGTTATGAAACAGCAAAATAAATATACGATTGCTCCGTTGTTTATAATTTGTTTTAATTGTTTCAAAGCTTGAAAGTAAGTCTGTGGTACAATATAATTACTCACAAAGAATTTCACATATTAGTTCAATGGTTCAATTTTAATCAAAGATTAAAAATACTTTTTTTTGTAATTTTTAGCGCGAAAGTAGGCTTGATACAGAGCCGGAGATGTTCACTCGAAGCGACTGACACGCTTTAAACTCGCGCGAGTTTTGTATGTGGTCGGATATAATACATAATACATAGCTACCGTACGGTATTAGTCTACTTTCGCGCGTGTAAATTACAAAAAAATATTTATAAGCTTTAATTAAAATATAACCATTAAACTAATAATCGATATTTTTTGTAAGTAATTAGCTTGTACTTTAAACTCACTTTAACGCTTTGAAAAAAAAAAATATATAAAAAACGCAGTAATCGTATGTTTATTTTGCTGTTTCAAAACTTTTTTGCAAATGGTTGTAAAAAAGTTTTAAAACATTCGTTTTCAACATATTTTTAATACGCATTTTAACTATTTTTTAAAATTTGAATATAACAAAAACTTCCTGATAAACGTTAATTTGTTTATAACTATTTTTTTAAACATTTAAAGATTATGCAAAAAAATAAAAAAATTATATTTTGTCGACAAAATGTTAAATAGACATCTCATCTTTATAAGATTTCAAAGTTGGATCAGTGTATCATAATTATTTTGGTTATTATTACGACCGTAAATTATTAATTAACAATTGAATTGTTGCTAAAATATTCGTTCAATTTTCACCAGCTTCTGGAACTACAGTCCAAACCAAGAAGGCTTAAAAGTCACCAAATTATTTAAATAATTACTTACCTAAAATTTTATTTAGACTAACTTCAAAATTAAAGATTTTGTTGGGAAAACCCGAATTTTTTGAGAAAAATTTTCATCGGAACAGATCGAAAAAATATATCTCTATGCAGAATTTAATTGCAGTGAATTTTTATTTGAGTGTTTTTTTGTAAAGTTAAAATCTCCGGAGTTATAGAGCAATAATTGAAAAAAAACACGATTTTCGGGCGCCATTTTGTTTATAAAAAAAGTAGCACACTATCTGCGGACTTTGCAAATCTATATTATTAATATATATAATCATAAGCTTCGATTCCAGCAATAAAATTGCTGGTAAATAACTTTTCCCAAAAATGGCCTATTCTCCGATAATCAGCCCAGACTATATGGAATGCAGCTCTGGCCTTCCCTATAATACGTATTCTAATTTCTTTGATTACAATCAAGGTAGGTGATACTATTACTTAGTTCCCTCCGGCTGTTCACCATAAGCTGTTATCACTTCCGGTTTTATTGTAGTTTTACTGACAACCATCACCTTTGTTATTGCGGTGTTTAGCTTGAGTCCACATTCATCACACGTTTTGGTAATCCTATTAATCATGTTGAAGTTCTTGGTAATTGCTTGCAATTATTACTGTGTCATCCGCGTATCTCAAATTATTAATGTTGACGCCATTCATTTTGATACCAAATTTAACATTATCCACTTTTTTATTGAAAACGGACTCACAATATATGTTAAATATTAAAAGAGACAAAAGACAGTCCTGCCTTACCCCTCTTCGTATTTAAAGCTCATTTTATGTGTCATGGCCAATCCTGATGTTTGCACGTTAATGCCAGTAAAGACTTTTAGTAAGGCGTAGATCTTTATCATCAATACGCACCTGCTGGAAAATAGCAATAATTTCAGTATGTTTTACTAGATCAAAGACCTTCTCAAAGTCAATAAAACACATATAAACCGGATGTCCGACATCTTTGCAGCTCTGTAGCATAACCTAAATACTAAATAGTGCTTCTCTCGTTCCAAGGTTACGGAACCCAAACTGTGTATCACCAAGTTGTTCTTACATTTTTATATACATCCTAGAGTGCAAAATTTGTAGAAATATCTTTAAAACATAACTCATCAGGCTGATGGTTCGGTAGTGACTACATTTTTTCGCATTTTCTTTTTAAGTATCGTCACAAAAATCGAGAGCAGCCAATCCGTTGATGTATAGCCAGTTTCATAAATTTATTTAAAACGATGAAGGAGAGATCTCTTACCTAAATTTTCGTTTATTAACCCACTTAATAGGCGAAGCAACGAAGCACTTAAAAGCCCAAAACCTATGAATTTTGTGCAGTAAGATGAATCGTCATGCAACTTTTTCGAGAGATGCATTCGATGCGAGAGAGTGTTAGGAAATTTTGTGAACTAAATTGATATCCGGCAAAAAATTTTGTGCATAACAAAATTGCGGTTTCAAAGTGGATCTCGAAGAGATGGAAAATGAAAAATTTAGAACTCAGGAAATATTAACGGAAATAAGTTTAATTTTTATACTTGGGGGTTTTGGAGGTCACTGAACACGAATTTCATAACGGGGATGGTCTCCGAGGTACCTGGTACCCAGGGCAGAATTCGTCGCCTGGGACGATCGAATAATTCGCGGGACGATCGAAGAATTCGCGAAATGAAGATTGGAGCATCAAACTGAAAAGTACGTGTTCAATACTATTCAGAAATCTATCGAATGACACTAAAAACGACCCCCCCACTCCAACTCCTGGAGGTGGGGTGGGGGTAACTTTAAAATCTTAAATGGAAACCTCCATTTTTTACTGCAGATTTGGATTGCTTACGTAAAAATAAGCAACTTTTATTTGAAATATCTTTTCGAATTGTGGACAGATGGCGCTATAATCGGAAAATAACCATTTATCATGATACCATAGGTAAATTATAGAAACGGTCTAATATCTCGATAAATACACTTCTAAATAAAAAACCAAAAAATTCGTGTTTAATATTTTTCAAGACTCTATTGAATAACGTCAAACATGACCCTCCACTCCACCCGCTGGAGCTGGAGTGGGGGTAACTTTAAAATATTAACTAGGAGGCCCCATTTTTTATTGCAGACTTGGATCCCTTACGTAAAAATAAGTAACATTTATACGAAACATTTTTTAGAATTGTTGATAGGTGGCGCTAATAAATAGTGTTCTTCCGATTATAGCGCCATCTATCCATAATTCGAAAAAATATCTCAAATAAAAGTTACATATTTTTACGTAGGGAATACAAATCTGCAATAAAAAAAGGGGGCTCCTATTTAAGATTACCCTCAACCCACCTCCAGGTGGAAGAGTGGGGGGGTCGTTTTTAGTGTTATTCGATAGATTTCTGAAAAGTATCGAACACGTACTTTTCAGTTTTTGGCTCCAATCTTCATTTTACGAATTATTCGAGCGTCACAGGCAACGAGTTCCACCCTGGGCACCAAGTACCTCGGATAACATCGCCGTCATGAAATTCGTGTTCAGTGACCTCCAGAACCCCCAAGTATAAAAATTGAACTGAAAAAAACTTGAAAGAATGAACGAAACTTCATTTTCCATATCTTCGAGATGCATTTTCTTATGGACAAAAACTTTTGCCGGAGATCAATTTAGTTCACAAAATTGCCTGACACTTTCTCGAATCGAATGCAAAAAGTTGCATGACGATTTATCTTACTGCACAAAATTCCTAGGTTTAATGCTTCATTGCCTCGCCTGTAAGTTAAATTTGATATCACGATTAGGTCGTATTCATACATTATATAATATACAGTCATAATATCATTATTATTATCTCGTTAACAGACTTATACATTTTATGCCTGGTTGCACCAACAAATCTTAAGCTCTTGCTTAGCCCAGCTCAGTTTATAGACAGGACCGCTTTAAGTATCACTTAAGTTGCACCATAATTTTCGATTCTTATGGATGTAATCCACTTGGCAATCCATGGCGGCAAGCTGAAAATTGATCTAAAAGTCAATAGTGCAACGTGTATGTTTCGTAAGCTGAGCTTAAGACACGTCTTAAGCATAAAATTTGTTGGTGTAACCAGACATTAATGATGTCACTGTAAATACAAGTAAAAATATTAAACACAAAATCCTGCAAAAAGAAAGATAAATAAGTGATAAATGTGTCACTTTTCTTGAGCACATACACAGATTGTTTTGAATAAAGTAATCGCATGTACTGTCTTAACTCGACAAACGAGGTTTTATACACATCTTAGATGGACAAATAATGCTTTGCACAAATCGATATGTGACACTGTTTGTGTTCGGTGAGTTGTTGATTTTGGATAATCGTATAATGACACTAGTGTCATCTAACGATAAATATTTGACACATAGACGTGACACTTTGTACGATAGGAGTATACAGTTTAATTAAACTGTTGCTGCAATAAAACAGCTTTTAAAAATTTTTGAGTTAGGACACTCTTTAAGCGGAAGTGCGATATGTTAAGCTCGCCCTCTATAAAACGATTTACAATAAAACGTTGAGCAGGAAAATGGAAAATAACTTAATATTATTATTTTACAAATATTGGCAGATTTTATGTCCTTTTTATGACGCAATGTGGTTTTATTGTAATAGTGAATCAGACCAAGCTATTTCGGTTGATATATTAACTCATTAATCCCGTCAATAAAACCTAAACGGCATCATCAACGGTGAAATGAATGGAGCTAAAACAAATGGTAAATTTGGGTTCTAGACAAGAAAGTTTCTTGTGCCAATTAGTGTCATTATTTGTACTTGGTTGCAGGATACTAGACTTAAGTTGACTAACTGTCGTATTAATTTTATATAACCACTGGAAAACTATAAACATAAGTAAAAACTTTATGAATACATGAATAAACAAAATAATAAAAATTGAAATAAATTATAACAAGATAAAAATGAGAGCATAATCATAAAGAAAATTGTGTTTATTTACTTATTTAAATTCATAATATGGAAAATTGCTCTTATGAAAAGTTGTTTACAATTAAAAAATATGCTTTAATGTGCAATTATATTCTTCTAATTTAAATATGTGTTATGAACTATAAAGGCACTTTACACTCTTAAAGCCAAAGAGAAACAATATAGATGGTAGCTGTTATTGTAAATAAATATATACATATATGTTTTTTATTTGGCAACAGCGCTTTCCTGCTAAACTTCACAGCAGCAAAAAACTAATCATTATCAGCCCATAGTCGTCCACTGTTGAACATAGGCCTCCTCGAAAAACTTCTATTCAGATCTATCTTGCGCTGCTGCAATCCAGTTGGTACAAATCCTCTTTATGTCGTCAGTCCAACTTGTGGCTGATCTTCCCGGGTTTCGTCTATCCGCTGTCAGTCTCCACTCCAAGATTTTTTTGATCCAACTATCATCTTTCATTCTAGCGACGTGCCCTGCCCACTTCTATTTAATTTTGGCTATGTGTTTTATAATGTCTTCTACACCACTTCTTCTACGAATTTCTTCGTTTCTTACCCTATCTCTTAACGTTATGCCCAACAATGATCTTTCCATTCAAAGTTGCGTCACTTGTAGTTTTCGTGCAGATGTCCTTGTTAGAATAAGTGTCTCTGCGCCATATGTAAGAATAGGCAGACCACATTGATGAAAGGCTCTTCTTTTTAAGCTGATAGGTATATGACCTTTACAAATATCACGTAGTCTTCCATAATATGATGCCCATCCCAGATTTATTCTTCTTAGCAGCTCAGGAGTTTGATTGTCTCTGCTAATTTTTACCGTATGTCCAAGGTATATGTAGCTGTCAACAAGTTCAATTTCCACGTCTTCTACCTATAGAGGATGGCTCGGAACTAAATTCGTCATCATTTTTGTCTTCTGGTAATTGATATTTAGACCTACTTTACGTGCTGCGTCGCTGAGTTCATACAACATAATATTATTGGCAGTTTTTAGGTCATCTGAAATCAGAACAATATGATCTGCGAATCGTAGATGACTAAGCATTTCCTTATAGAGAGAGAGTCTGTAATTTGGAATAAATATTCAATATCTCAAATAGTCATTGTTTTTTTTTTGAAAAATGCTCAGACTCGTCGATTAGTATTTCAAATTGTCCTTTTTGACAAACAATAATAATGTATACAGGGTGTCCCAATTTAGAGATATGACGTCATCGTTAATTTTTTTAAATGTCAACACTGTAATTTTAATAGCTATTTTGATAGGGTGTGTAAAGCTATATACGAGTACAACTACAAAATATCAAATTTTTTTTCTCTACCATTTACAAGATAATAAAAAATAACAAAGTTATGTTTGTAATTTGAAATAAATTCACTAATTAAAATACTAATTGGTTTTTTGAAATATGCTCAGATCCGTCGATTAGTATTTCAAATTGTCTTTTGACATACAATAATAATGATACAGGGTGTCCCAATTTATAGATATATCATCGTTGATTTTCTTAAATGGCAACACTATCATTTTGATAGCTATTTTGATAGCGTGTGTAAAGTTATACACAACTGCAAAATTTCAGATTGTTATTCCCTACCATTTACAAGATAATAAAAAATAACAAAGTTATGAAAAACAAGTAATCAAATAATAATTGATTGAATTATTTTAATTAAGCAGATAGTCATAATGTTTCTCTCAATTATTGTCAAATTGTCAATGGGCAATATTATGAGCATTTGCCTAATTGAAATAATTAAATTCAATTAATATTTGGTTACTTGTTTTTCATAACTTTGTTATTTTTGAAGTTATACTTCTTTACCGGCGATAGAGGGTGATTTTTTTATATGTTAAAACCTATCAGCCCGGCGCATGCGCATTATAACTTTGTTCTGATTGGATGTTCAAATGACATGTCAAAAATTATCCGATATGGCAGCTGTGGTTTGGAGATAAAGGTAAAGGTAAACAAATGTATAATATATTAGTTTTATTGTTGTGAGGACAGAAACAAAAAAGTTTATAATATTGTAGTGACTTTTAAATAGTTTTAAAAGCAACAGGTACGTAATAATTGTTAATGTATCATGGGTATAAACCTACCTATTTGATCTGCCAAAACACATAGTATGTAATACTTTTATTTATATAATTTGATTACCATCAAAATTTCTATCAATATTCACCTAATATATGGTTTTTTTACTCTATGTTTTGTTGTATTTTTTCAATTCTAAATCATTTCAATTCAAAATTAAAATAATTTGATCAATTTTCAAAATATCAAGATATCACAAGTTTAATCCGTTTAGTTAGTCGATCTTCGTAAATAATGACACATAGTGTCCGTGGCTAAGCGGAGAAGGCGAATGAATTCCAATACCAACCGCTCTTATCAGCGCTGGTTCGAGTCCCAATAGAAACTTTCTTTTTTGTTTTTTTAATACATTTTATGATTGTAAGTATATTTATTATATAATTGTATTTTCAGAAAATACGTATTTAGTTAAAAAAAATTTCGACAATTAATGTTCAGACATCATTTGTGGCTTGTTTAATGTGTTTGTGTGTGTTTTATTCTTTTATTATTTTAATTTTTGGCACTGTTCTAATAAAAATGTTTGAGAAGTAGTAAGTATAAATTAGTTTAATATTTAAACAAAATATAAATAAAAAGTATATTAATTTCATTTAAATCATATAATAGAAGTATAACTTCTTACGTGCGTACAAAGTACACACACATTCTTTTTTATTATCTTGTAAATGATAGGGAATAAAATTTGAAATTTTGCAGTTGTGTATAACTTTACACACCCTATCAGTATAGCTATCAAAATGGCAGTGTTGTTATTTAAGAAAATCAACTATGATGTCATATCTCGAAATTGGGACACCCTGTGTACATTATTATTGTATGTCAAAAATGACAATTTGAACTACTAATCGAGGGGTCTGAGCATTATTCAAAAAAACAATTAGTATTTTAATTATTGAATTTATTCCAAATTACAGACATAACTTTGTTATTTTCTATTATCTTGTAAATTGTAGAGAATAAAAATTTTATATTTTGCAGTTGTGTATAACTTTACACCCCCTATCAAAATAGCTATCAAAATGAGAGTCTTGCCATTTAAGAAAATTAACGATGACGTCATATCTCTAAATTGGGACACCCTGTATACATTATTATTGTATGTCAAAAAGGACAATTTGAAATACTAATCGACGGGTTTGAGCATTTATCAAAAAAACAATTAGTATTTGAGATATTGAATTTATTCCAAATTACAGACTCTCTCTGTATATACCTTATTGGTAGGCCCGTGCAGATTTATTATAGTTATAGCATTTCTGTACATATTTTCGATAATATTGGTGTACCTATGATTAATTCGACACTCTTCCAATGCCTTAAGTAGTGCGGGTAGTTGGATGGCATCAAACGCTTTATAGAAGTCAATTGATTTTTCAATCAAGACTTTGATGCACTATAGGTGGTCATTTGTATCGTAGTTGGGGCGAAAACCAGCCTGTTCTCTTGGCTGGTATAGCTCAAATTTTGCTTCCAATCTATTGGTTATTATTCTGGTGTACAGTTTGTAGAAATGATTGAGTAGAGAAATTGGCCTGTAATTTTTTAGGTTCCTGTTGTCACCCTTTTTATGCAGTAGAATTGTAATGGAGTTGTTCCAAGCTATAAAAATTTTTTGACTATACACGCAGAGATTGAAGAGGTCTTGTATTTTTTTCAGAAGAGAAGTTCCGCCAAGTTTTATAGCTTCTGTAACTAATATATGAGGAAAAATGTGTTGAATTTGTTTGCAGTCAAGATTGTACCATTGGGTTATGATGTCACTAAATCTATTAGGCGAGCGGGAGATACCCTAAAATGACCAGGTACTGACCACGGAGAGGTGAATTGCTAATTTTATTCATACTTTATATTTTTAAAGGTGCTGAAAACAAAAATGAGGTTGATAATGAATTTTATGTGGGGGAACATTGTCAAAATCGCAATTTTAACCTAAAAATAAAAAAAAGAAATCAGGTTTTTTTGCGTTTACCTCGCTACAACTCTGTTCAATTTTAATATTTTTTCTGAAGTTTTAAAGTATATAGCTCTGAAGCATTTCTGAAGACAACAGTACCTGCTTTGAGCTTTAATTCTTATCCTGATAAAGATTATGAATTTTTCAAAGGAAAAGGTGCGGATTTGTGCATTGCAAAGTTTAATCGCAAAAGTTGAGTGACGAAATTTAAAATTTAGCCTTTTAATCAAGTTTATGTTAAAATAGAGAGTACAAAGAAGTTTTATGGAGAATTTTAGATCAAAATGTTTTATAGAAAAAAATAGTGCAACTTTTATTATCGACATTAGAAATCCCCAATATAATCCCCGATACTGACCATGGGTGGTGAATGGCTAATTTTGGTCTTAGATTATGTTTTTGACGGTGCTAAAAACGAAAATGAATTTTTTTTAAATTTTAGGTGGAGGAATATTGTCAAAATCGCAATTTTACCATAAAAATGAAAAAAGTGAAATCACGTTTTTTTTGCTTTAACTCGCTACAACTCTGGTCGATTTTAATATTTTTGTCTAAGGTTTCGACACTATATGTTGCTCACTTTTTTAAAGACAAAGGTATATGTTATAAGATTTTGTTCTTATTCTAGTAACAATTATGAATTTTTTAAAGTACAAGGTTCAGAATTGTGAATTGCAAAGTTTAATCGCAAAAGTTAAGAGGCAAAATTTTAAATTTATCTTATTAATCACGTTTATATTAAAACATATAGTACAAAGAAGTTTTCTGGAAAGTTTTAGTTACAAATGTTTAATAGAAAAAAAATGGCGCAACTTTTAATATAGACGTTATTCATCCCCAAAGTAACGCAAAATTTTCGAGATACTGACCATGGGAGGTGAATGGCTACTTTGGGTCTTATTTTATGTTTTCGATGGTGCTGACAATGAAAAAGAGGTTTATTTTGAATTTTATGTGACGGAACATTGTCAAAATCGCAATTTTAACCTAAAAATGAAAAAAAAGTGAAGTCCCGAATTTTTACGTTTAACTCGCTGCAACTCTGTTCCATTTTAATATTTTTTTCTAAAATTTTTAAGGCATATATTTCTTACCTTTGTGAAAATTATGAGAGTAACTGTAGTCTTCCAGTCTTTTTTTTGTAAAAGTTAGGAATTTTTAAAAATAAAGGTGCAGACTCGTGAATTGCAGAGTTAAATCGCAAAAATTAAGTGACAAAATTTAAAATTTATCTATTTAATTACGTTTATGTTAAACCATAGAGTTCAAAGAAGTTTTGTTCGTTTTAGGTCTAGATGTATTATAGAAAAAATATGGTGCAACTTTTAATTTTAACAAAAACGTGGTTTAACTTTTTTTTATTTTTAGGGCAAAATTGCTATTTTGACAATTTTCTCCCACCTAAAATTCAGAATTAACTTGATTTTCGTTTTCAGTACCATCAAAAACATAAAGTAAGACCAAAATTAGCCATTCACCACCAATGTTCAGTATCTCGAAAAATAAGCGTTATATTGGGGATTTCTAATGTCGACATTAAGAGTTGCACTATTTTTTTTTCTATAAAAAATTTTGATCTAAAACTTACCAGAAAACTTTTTTGTCTCCTATGCTTTAACATAAACGTTATTAAGAATCTAAATTTTAAACTTCGTCGCGCAACTTTTGCGATTAAACTTTGCAATGCATAAATCCACACCTTTTCCTTTTAAATATTCATAACCTTTATCAGGATAAGAATAAAAGCTTGGAACAGGTACCGTTGTCTTCAGAAATGTTGGAGCTATATACTGTAAAAATTTCAAAAAAAAAAATATTAAAATCGTTGTAGCATACGATTGTAGCATAGTTGTAGCGAGGTAAACGCAAAAAAACGTGATTTCATTTTTTTTATTTTTAGGTTAAAATTGCGATTTTGACAATGTTCCCCCATATAAAATTCAAAATAAACTTCATTTTCGTTTTCAGCACCCTCGAAAATATAAAGTATGAATAAAATTAGCCATTCACCCATCCGTGGTCAGTATCTCGAAAACTAAGCGCTTTTTGAGAGTGCCCCGCTCGTGTATATGATGTTCACGCCTATTTGTTTGAATTGGACCAGAAAAATATCGCTATTTAATTAAAACTAGATTTCATTAGGTCCCTTCCATTGTTACTTCTTTTCATGACTTCGTTATTTGTTACATGATCTGGCTTTAATATCGTCAGGATTATTCTCTATATTCATAACTTGAATGCATCGAATGTAGAGCAGAGTCAAGAAAATGTTACCCTTTGCTAGCCTAACTCTAAATGACAGTTTTAGGTATTTTATACAAAGTACCATTCTTTTTTATTGAAGTTTCTTAATGATTTGTATATTCGTTGTATTTCTTTGGAATACTTTATGTGATTTAGTATTGTCCAAAAAAGATGTAGTTTTGTCTATTTTTAGGACACATTTTAATGTAGCGTATTGTAAATTTTTCTAAAAGCAACTTATTTAAAATCAGGACCCAATGTAATTTGTTTATTTATAAATTTATAACACATGTTATATGTATATACAATTATTTAATATTAACCATTCTAACTTATAGAATAAACATGTAATTGGAGTTCTTAAGTCCTAGGTTTTCACTCAACGTGAGCGGAAGTTGAACTGGAAGTCGATATTTGAACTCTTCGTGTAACTTTTGGTCGATTGATATACGACTAGATTCAAGTTTGACTTTTCAATGCGCGTCTATTTGATATACGTATGCTGCGACTATAATATGGCAATTCTGGTTAGAACTTTTTAACCGAAAATAATATTAAACCAAAAGTATACATTTGTTCCCATCTTCCAAAGTGGAGTCAAATAATATATCGCTTGTACTATTTCGGCGACTTTAAAACAGAACTTCCAGTTGCAACTCTAAATACAGAAGTCTGAGGTCATATTTCTCATCATCCTTGGGTTATAATCTTTCACTCGACACCTAACTTTCATTATATCTGGTATAATGATGGAGGAGTTGTGTCAACAAAGTCACTGGGATAGATGGAGATGGATAATTAAACGTTTTCACATTTCTCCAAAATGGGTAAAAACAAAATTGGATAATATTTATTTACACGTAGAATCACACTAATTATCTATTATAAGGTTGTTGCAGACTAGTCGAGTAGCCTACTGTGATATTTACTAATTTTTTAGGTTATCTAGTAATGAAACTTGTTTACTGACACTGCATGGGTTACTATAAACTCCTATTATTATTATTTTTATTTTTTAAATAAAAGAAGTATAAAACGTTGGATATATTTTGGCTACTAATAATAAGTGGCAGAAATTTTATATTTTGTATTATTGACAATGATTCTATCAAAATTTTCGCAAACCCAGATAATCAAAATACAATGTTATAAATATTCATGTAGTTTTATTGAGAGAAATTATTCATTTTTGTGTTTGATGACCGTTTTGATAAATCTGTAGCGTTGTGGTAATAGTTGATATGTCCATGTATTCTAATTTGAGGTGCTCAGAGCAACAGTGACCTAACCCACAACCCACAATTTTACCCAAACGCTTTTATTACATTAAAGTTATGCCTTATTTCAGCCAGTCTGCATCTGAAAATACTTAAATAAGGCATCACTTTAATGTAATAAAAGCGTTTTGGTAAAATTGTGGATTGTGGGTTCGGCCACTGTTGCTCTGAGCGCCTCATTTTTCAGTAGAGCATTTTGAAAGTTTGAATCATGTTTGCCAGCCCACAAAGAAAAGTACTTAACATAAGAAATCAAGTACATACCAATTTGTGCCCTATCTAATAAGTACCACAGCTGACATAGCATATTCTGTCATTCTCATTTTTAACGGTTTTACTTTCACCATGGAAACACCAAATTCTACCAATTAGAAGAAATGTTACTAAGTATCATATCAAGCAAATAATCTCATTTTTGGCAAAAATCGGACATGTTGCCATGCTTTTGCGATAATACTACTGCAATATTCCTGTCTAACTCATTTGTTAATGGTCATATTTTATACACTCCGTCATTTTTGTATTTAAAAGATATTTTACATTGTTCTACATCCTATTTTTATCCAAATTATTGTTGCAAGTTAAAGTCTACCACGTATTTATTAATCCATTTTAATTTTCATTTTAAAAACGTCTCTATATATTTAAGCAAACGTGTTGTAATTCAACATTGTAATACATCCAGAAAAGGTCCCCTGTCTCTATACACGTACACTCCGGAGGGACAACTTTCATTTTTCTGAGACCCCGAGAACTTCATAAATATTCCCTTTGTTACTCATTTTCTTTCCAAATATCTTCCTTTTTACTTATTTTCTGTTAATATTTAGTATAAAGCAGTGACATACATAAAAGCACTAGGTTATATACTCAAATTCCTGTAAAATTTATATTCAGTTTTTTGAGGACAAGGCGGGAACGTAGTTGCAATTAAGATGATTATTTCATTCATAGGAGATTCTGACAATAGATAGCTACAAAAATAAAAATTACAGCGATTATTGTTTAATGATTTTAACCTCCAATCGTGTAGTAAGATTTTTTATCACGTGTTTAATTCTGTCCAATCAGATTATTATTTCATCAGTAATTTTGTAGAAAATTACAGTGGGAATTTTTTAAAGAAGATTGTTTCTGTTTAATTGCAACTACATAGTTTCTTAGTTTTGACAACTGTTATATTTAAGAAAATATCCATAATAAACTTTTAGTTCTGCATCTAATGTCAAATTGTCACGAGGAGAACACAAATCGGCAAATTTAAGAGCTCGAGTTTCCTTTTATAAGATTATTTCATGAATAAAACTGTATTTACAAATAATTTTAACTATAATTTTATTAAGGTGAAACAGTAGCGATCAACAGGTAGCGAAAACGCGTTCCAAGATTGCGGCTGTAATTTTGAATATTTTTTCGAGATATTTGGCACACGTATTCGTAATATAATAAAGAATGGCGGTACAGAGCCCAATTTGAAAAATATATTAATATGTGGAAATTACTCTGTAATTAAATACAATATTAAAAAAACGAGCATGTACCGCCATTAAGAAGAACAAAAAAATACACTTTCTTCAAATACACTTTTTTATCCGATGCCTAGATTTTGTGTCATTATGGAACTACTAATGAAATAAAACTTTTTAGATTATTTACGTATAAAGCCGGTTCTCTGGCTAATAACCAATAATGGCGATATTTCCTTCTTCTTCTTCTTCTTCTTCTTCTTCGCGTGACTAAGATTACTCCTGTTTTTCTTCCTCTTATTCTGTTTCAGTTGTTGTTGAATGTACATTGTCTTTCCACCTTTTCGGCGGCCTTCCAACGGGTCTTCTGCTATACGGCTTGTTGTTTTTACAGATGTTCGCTAATATATCTGGTTCCATTCGGTTTACATGTTCGTTCCAGTTTTCCTTTCGTGCTTTTATCGACCTGTTAATATTTTGAATTTTGCATCGTTCTCGTATACTTCTGTTGCTTTGTCTGTCTCTTAATGATATGCCCGTTATTGATCTTAATACTTTCATTTCGATATTGTAAAATTGTGTATTTCGATATTTCCTTAGAAATTAATTAATATATGGAAATACCGAACACCGAACAATAACAAGGAATGCTAAGTTGGGGTTGGTCAATGTTGGTTATCATTCCAAGTACTACATATGCAGCTGAAAGATGGATTAAAAAAATTATAAGTAACATCTAAGGCTTCGAAATGTAGGTCGACAGAATAATTTTACGCGTGTCCTGGACAGAACACAGAATCAATCTGACAATTCTGGAAGAGATTTATAGAAAAGACAGGCTCGAAAAAAGTTAGCCAGACACATAGCCAGAAGAACGGGGACTGTGGAACTAAAAGAAAAGGAAGGCCGAAGAAAAGGAATTGCGAAGAACAAGAGGAAGCTCTCCAACACGATAGTCAGACCAAAGTCGCACCTATTATAGTATAAACAAATATGTCCAGTGCCCATATTTTTGAAAATGTCCGATAAAAAACTGAAATTATATTGATCTAATGTTCAGTCGCACTGTTTGTGCGGGGGGACATGAAAAGGTAAAAGTAAAGATAAATAATATTTTAGCCGAAATTTTTTAGGACAGCAAAAATAATGACAACAGTATAACCAAACAATACTATATTGAGTGTCTTGTCCCTGTGAACTATGAACTATGAAATAAAGGCAAAGAAGATTTATTGAAAGACAAGTGACGGGTTATGTAACGATCCACGAGGAAAAAGTTTTTCTGTTGTTGGCTGTATACCATATATTACAAAAAACGATTAAAATTCTTCATAAGAGGTATATTTGTTAAAATTCCCTAAAAAAGGCTACATCACAAAACTAGTTTTCATCACAGAATAATTAATAATAACAATTATAACCTGCTAAGATAATGCAAAGTTTTTAAAATTTTGACTACGGTTTTGAGAAAGGTTATAGGTTGCTCTGAAGCTATTTCCTTGTGGCATTTTTATGATTAACTATTTAGTGGGAAATAAGCCACAATTAAATAGAAAGCCTAACTACTCAACTCAGAGTTGTTTTTAATGGTTCTTTTCAATCATCTTCAGGTAATTCTATTAATGATTTACGATGATAGGACCAGTCATACAAGATTATCTCATTTTCATCTTATTACGCTTCAGACAGCATTCATATGTCATTTCTGCAGACATAGCAGAAATGTATAGGCAAATTCTCATCGAACCTTCTCAAAGATGCATACAGAAAATAATTTGGAGATCTGATCCAACTCAACCTTTAAATTCTTACGAATTAAATACGGTTACATATGGAACCGCTTCGGCCAGCTTCTTAGCTGTTAGATGCATACGTCAGCTTTCATTAGATTTTGCAACTGAATTTCCAGAAGTTTCTCAAATTTTTTTTAATGACATGTACGTAGATGACATTCTAACTGGTTCCGAATCGGCAGACGATCTATCGCGATTGTGTTCAGAAATAATACACATTCTGAAATCAGGGTGTTTTCCTTTAGGTAAATGGATTTCAAACGATCCTAATATTCTTCATAAATTACATGATTCTATATCTTCGATAGATATTCCAATTTCATTTGGATCAAATGAAAATACGAAAACCTTAGGACTTCAGTGGTGCTCTCAATCGGACACACTTTCTTACAAGGTTAATTCTCTACCTTTATCAAAGGTTACGAAACGTTCTATATTATCAAGTATATCCCAGATATTTAATCGGTTGGGACTAGTCAGTCCAGCAGTGATTAAAGCCAAAATTCTCTTGCAGCAATTATGGTTACAGAAAATTGATTGGGATCAATCTGTTTCTCCAGATATTTATACCCAGTGGTTAACATTTTACGATCAATTATTCCATTTAAATGAACTAAAAATTCCTAGGCATGTGAAGCTAAAGGATTCTGTTGTGTTAGAAATGCACGCGTTTTCTGATGCTAGTGAATTAGCATATGATTCTTGTATCTATGTTCGTAGTATCGATAAACAAGGTGAAATATCCGTAAACCTATTAGTTGCCAAATCAAAGGTAGCTCCCCTCAAACGAGTTTCTATACCTCGTCTAGAACTATGCGCAGCCCTTATATTGGATCAGCTTGTTAATAAAGTAAATAATTCTTTGAAACTTCAATTTCGGAACTCATACTAATGGTCCTTCTAGCCTGGATACCAGTGGAATATTGGTAAATTTTGGACGAATTTCAGTGTCGTTCCAGCATCATATACAAGATTGGTAAATTTTGGACGAATTTCAGTGTCGTTTCAGCATCATATTCAAACAACCGTTAATTGGACAAACAAACGATTCCAAATCTCATTTTTCGTCGCTCATCGAGAACTTCAAAGTCTGTGAGTCAGTTTTTACCTAAAATATTGCTTTCTTATCTGATCATAAAAAAAAGTGTTGATAATTGTCATATTTGAGATCTGAATTTGCAATTTTTCTTTGTTTTTTAAAACATTAATAAATAAAATAGCGGTAATAAAATTAACTTAATAATTATTTATAAATTACATTAAGATTAATTAGTAATTGATTTCTATAAAGTATAATAATTTCTATACAGTGTATTTAAAATCTCAAACCATTTATTGCTACAAATAAATGTCAAAAACTAAAAAATCAAAAACGTCAAAAATGTCAAAAGCTATTGATAAATTACGTAAAAATAGGATTTCTGTCAAAATCAGTAAATTTGTAGATAATTTTAATACAGCAGATGGATCTATTACTGAGTTGCAAGCTAGATTAAATAATGCAAAACATTTAATACGCAAATTTGAAGACATTCAACGTGAAATCGAAGCATCTTTGGATCAAATTTCCGAAGAAGAAATAAATTACCGCATATAATTCAATTCATTGTACTATTCAACGATAGCAAATGCCCAACTAATAATTAATAAATCTACTTCTACTTCTAATCATAATTCTTCTTCAGCAGAGCAATCTGCAAATATTATAGGCATTACCAAGTTTGGTTGGATAATACCAGGTCCAATTCTTCAATCATTTTTTACCACTACTTAGTGCAATCTATTGCATGGTGAAATGTGTTCTGATCGTAATCAATTCAGGGAACTAGAAGAATGCAATGCTTCCAGCTCCAAATCTCTGTCTCAAGAAGAAAAAGATTGCGAATCACAGTTCCAAAATAGTTATCAGCTAGCAGATCGTAGATTTGGTGTATCGTTGCCTCTCAAGGATTCTGTTTCCAAACTAGGTGATTCTAAAACAATTGCTACTAAACGTTTTTACACTTTGGAGCGTAAGCTTCAACTAGACGATAAGTTAAGGCAAAGCTACACTCAATTCATGTCTGAGTACTTGTCAATGGGACACATGACGCAATGTGAGCCAACCAGTCGTATTTCAAATAAAATAGAATTTTATCTTCCTCATCACAGAGTTATTAAAGAAAGTCAAACTACAAAAAAGGCGTCATGTACTTTTCAGGGTAAAAAATATTTAATTCAGATTAGTTTGTCCAGAACAACAAAAAAAAATAAGAAACTAAAGTGCCAAGGGGCTTTCCCTGTGTAATAGCTCCATACTAATGGAGTATTTTGTATTTTGACAACGAAACCCGATTTGGGCTTCAAAACGTTAATAAAATTATTATTTCAATTTAATTGTGGCTTATTTCCCACTAAATAGTTAATCAGGTTATAGGTTATACTCAAGCGATGCTAACATGCTAACCACCAAAATACAAAAATATAAAAATTGATCCATCATGTAAACATAGATTAAATTCGTGAACTTAAACATGGATGTAAAAAATATCCAACATATTCTGCTCTCGAGGTACCATTTAAGCCCAATTGACCTGTTCACATGTTGACTAGATGATGGCAAGTGGCGAATGATAACGGAAATCCTGAAATATGACATGACAGAAATGACAGTTTCACAGACATTTGAAATATTTACCTGTTAGTTATGTAGACTCGGGTGTAAAACATGTTAAAATTGAGAACGATAACGACAATCAATAAATTTATCACAGTGGAGTGATTGTCGTTACTGCTCTCAATATCAACAAGCTTTACACCAGAGTCTACATAACTAACAGGTAAATATTTCAAATTCCTGTGGAACTGTCATTTCTGTCATGTCATCATTCAGGATGTCCGTTATCATTCGCCACTTGCCATCATCTAGTCAACATGTGAAAATTCAATTATGCTCAAATGGTACCTCGAGCAGAATACATGGGATATTTTGTACATCCATGTTCAAGTTCACGCATTTAATCTATGTTTCCTTGAGCGATCAATTTTAAAAGGTTTTTGCCCGTATATTTTTGTACTTTGGTGGTAAGCATTTTAGCACCGCGTGAGTATAATATACAACCTTTCTTAAAACCGTAGTAAAAATTTTAAAAACTTTGCATTATCTTATCAGGTTATACGCATTTTAGGTCACCACTGATGATGATTATCGGTCATCCGATCGAAAACTAGTTCTGTGATGTAGCCCTTTTTATGGAATTTTAACAAATATACCTTTTATAAAGGATTTAGGTGGTTTTTTGGACATGTAAGCAACTTAATATTTTCACAACCCAATAAAGATAAATAATTTCAAAATTAATATTTAAAACTCGGACTGGGACGTTTCGCCGTCGTCGTTTCGCCGTCGCCATTTCGCCGTCGCCGTTTCGCCGTCGAGCCATTTCGCCGTCGGCCCTTTCGCCGTCGAGTCAGTTCGCCGTCGGCCGTTTCGCCGTCGAGCCAGTTCGCCGTCGGCCGTTTCGCCGTCGCCATCCCGGCATTGGTTAAGTTTACAAGAACGTGATAACATACTAACTTTTTTTTATACTAAATGTCAGTGTAAATAAAATGCTGATGTTGCTAGTAAAACCAAGTTATATTTTCGTATTCAACTATACATTGTTTTCGTCTGAAAAATAAAATATTTACAGTATTAAAAATATGACTATTATCAGATTCCCGGAAATAAACAATATTGAGAAAAGGGATTTCAATTTCAATTGTTTTTACTGTTACAAAAATAAAAAACTTCATTATGCAAAAGTGTTCGAAATATAATCGTTCGAAAACCATTCAAAACTTATATACAAGTAATGGCGACGGCGAAATGGCTCGACGGCGAAACGGCGACGGTGAAATGGCTCGACGGCGAAACGGCGACGGCGAAATGTCCTAGACCCAAACTCGGACATTAAAACTAGCTAGCCAAACAGAGGTATAAAGAAAAAGGTGGTATTGGCGTAAATAACGAAAGTGCATGCTAAGAGGCAGACAGACAATATTAAAAACTGGTTAAGAAATTTCATAAAATAAGATAAAAAACGTTTCCAATATTTTTTATATAAATAAAATCCATTATACATCGAATTCGGCAAAATATCCTAACCTGCGCTTATGATGTCTATGGACATGCGATATTATTCTTTTGTAAGAAAGCCGATATCAATTTCGACGTGACGGCATCTTTAATGGCAGACATAAAGTTTTAGATCCCGCATGTCACACGACATAGAAAATATTTGTGAGACAAAATACCAAATGTAATAAGCTTTTTAGTGGTTAGGTAATAAATTTTTTCGTATACACTTATTTTTAAAACAATAAGTATCTATATTCCCAGCGATGTAGGATTTTATGGCACTATTGCAGTTAAAAATGCGATTCTGGATGATTTATGATAAATTTGTATTCAGTTCGCAACATTAAGTCAAAGTAATATATGAGTTGACCTTTTTACTATTTTTACTTGAATGTAATAAATGGATTGCGGTTTGTTTTATAAAGTTACAAAGTTTTGCCGGAAATAGTATACCATCAACAGTCGACAAATAAAACTGTGCCAAAAAGTATGCATGTTTACCTTCAGATACAAAGCTTTTCAAGAATAAAGTAATGCTTTTCTTAGTTATAAATAACTCTTTTGTGAAAGATCATACGCAGAAAATTTCAATCAACTTTATTAGGCGTACATTAAAGAAGGACAAATTTATAGCAACTATATCTCTAGTTTTAAAACATGCTTAATTTATTAATGACACAGAGTTAGTAACTAATTAACCAATTATTACAAACCTAAGGTAATCTTTCTAAGTTGACATTTGCCCACGAGAGGGATGCGTCAGAGGAAACGCTTGGCCCAGACCGCAGGGTTATACCTGGTATACGGACGAGTCTTAAAGTGCAGGAGGATAGGCTGCAGAAACATTCTGTAGTGGTGGAAATTTAAAAAATTTTATACCATTAGAAAAATGTACCTCTATATTTCAGACATAAATTTTTACAATCCTTGCAGCGTGTAAGAGAAATTAATGTGAATGCTTTTGAACTTGAAGCGGATCAATATATGCACAGAATATAGGCTAGAGATTGGAATGCCGACGTGGACTCTACAGACTGGCAGAACATAACAGTGTTATCCTGGTCTGAAATCCAGGTCATTAAGAAATAAATGGCAATGAAAAAGCTGATGCATTTTCGAGACGAGAATCAGCTACAAAATATTTCGGTTCAGTGCCGGTCGTGGGAGTGCCAAAAGCACGTACGTGAAAGGAAAAAAGTCTGGATCTAAAGCCAACATAACTCAGTGGAAAAACATACCCTCTCACACATAAGGCAAAATGTATATTGGACGGACATCTAATAATAGGCGTGAACTACTGCGGAAAATAAACAGAAATCAGCTCAGAGCCATCACAGGCTTTCTTACTGGATATACGCTAGTTAAGGGACACTTGCGTACTCTGTCTGTAGCAGAGAACTTGGAACAGTCAAATATATCTTGCGTGACTGCGAGGCATTTGACCGCAGGTGATAAATACTGTTTAGAGACAACAAGGTGACTCCAAATATAATATGGTATCCATCCACATCAAAGTGCTACACAATTAACTCAAAACAAAAATAAAAACATGGACATAAATAACAACAGTGTTTGTAACATCAAAAGTATTAAAGCAAGGATGTTGCATGTCCACCCTTTTATTTAAAATATACCTCGAAAATGCCTTAAAATATGGAAACAAAAATATAGATCAATGGAGATACCACTGACCAATACTCTAGTATATACATACACTCAACTTTGCAGACGATCAAGTAATAATGGCTTAAGATTATGACGATTTACACTATATCGCCCGAAAATTAATTTAAGAGTATGGGGTCTAGATGTGAATAAAAAACTAAATACTTGTGCATTGGAGCAGAACGAAAAGATCTCATATTAGACGACATGACCACGATAAAAACACTGCTGCGACTACAAATATCTAGGTATTAACCCTTAAACGCCCAACCTTTTTTAGGTTCCATGTATGCCCAAGGGTGGGTAAAAAATGTCCACCTCGAAAATAGTTAATATATTTATTGAGAGTTGTTGGAAATGGAATAAACTTAAGAATCTTATGCTTAATAAACATAGCATTTTTTAAAATATTAATATAAACAATTTACAAACCTTACAACAAAATTACAATGTACATCAAAATTAACATACCAGTAAAAGCCATTAATTCAGATTTGTCGATTTTCTTAACATTCTTCCTTTCAGCCTCCTCATTGGTGGAGAATTATGTCGATTATGTAATTGTACGTCGATAATTATATGGATTATATTCCTACCAACCAGAAATTATATAGAAACCTTTAGTAACAAGTTTTACCAAGGGTGTACTTTTTATGCCCACCCATATTTAACTCAAGATATTACTTTTATTTTCAAAAATATCGGTAGATCCAATTTAACATTCGATAAAAGGCTGTTTTTTTAACAATACATAAGTTTCGGAAAATTTTTAAACACGTAATAAATATGTTACAAGGAAATACTCATTAGGTGGGCATTTTTTACCCACCCTTGGGCGTTTAAGGGTTAATATCCCGAACTATGGAACATTAGACAAAGCCATAAGAGAAAGAAATACGTGAGATAGAAAAGCCATCACAATGTTAAACAGCATTTTATTAAACCAATCCATCAGCAAAGAAAACAAAAAGAGGATATATGAGACTACAGTAAAAAGTGTCACTCTCTACAGCTGTGACGTATTGCCACTGACAGAAAGAACAATGGCTACGCTGGTAGTAATAGAAATTAATTTTTGGAGAAGAGCAGCAGGAAGATCGAGAAGAGGCAGGATTGCCAACAAACGCATTAGAGAAATAATGTGAATCAAACGAACAATCATCGATGACTTATCGACAAAACACCATATCTGGTTTGGACAAAACAAGAGCGAAGATACAGACAAAGAGTTGAGAGAACGAAACATAGAAGAGGAACTACGGAACAACCGGACGAAGTGGCGATTTGAAGTTGGAAAATGGCGGAAACCGTTATAAACCCGTTCAGGGTTCCAGAATCCCAGAATGGATATCGTAAAGGAGTGGAAGTTGTAAAATAAACCAATTGGCTGCATGGCTGCATTACGACCGGTTTATAACAGACGAGTCCAGTAAAAATGGATAAGCAGGAGCGGCCTTAAAGAATATTCATAGCTTATTCTATTTGATCGAACTTTTTAGATATTTTGTTTGCTTTGATTTTGATGTTTGGGTATGTTTTGTTTATGATTAATGACAGGTTCATTATATATAATAAGTAAGTGGGTCTCTTAGTTTAATTTTGTCAAAAGGCTCTTCCACGAATGAATTCTAGTGCCTTTTCCTCCAATTGTCTTGTTAGAAAGACAGTGACGATACACGATTCTATAGATCTAAATCCTTGTTGTTCTTCTGGTAATATAGGACGTTTACTTAGTTTAACTGTTTTTTTTTGTTGTTAGTTTGTGTTTTTGTTTAGTTTATGCCTTAGTTAATATAATATTATAAGAATTATTGTTCATTTAATGGTAGAAGCATATAATTTGGACCACATATACTACACATATAAAGGTTCAAATTAAGATACGAGACGATCTTAGTTTTTGTTCCTTTTAAAAAAATGGCGGGCATTCAAAATGTCGACTATACATATGTGACTAATAGCACGATAACGTTCGAACGAACCGTCAGATTTCAACCAAATATGGTACATAGGTTCTCTTTTTGATGAATAATATCGAGGTCTTGAACCGGAAGAATCGGTTTCCCAAAATTTGTGTTTTTACTACTTTTTTATGTAATAATATGTTGTTTTATTTCAATTATTTCACCCTGTATATATAAATTTGTCAAAAATGTGATAATGCCATTGAAAATAGTGTAAATATATTTTTTAGGAAATATTTTGAACTTTTCTGTTATGTTAATTACCATTTAATAAATGCATAACGTATGTTCACATGTACCTATGGGCAGCAGATTCATTTTGAATGCCTGCCATTTTTGTAAAAGACTAAATCTGAGGTGGCCTCGTGCTGTCGCACTTAGTTACCTACATGTGAAGATAGGTTACGCATGTATTAAATGGTAATTAATATAACTAAAGAGTCCAAAATATTTCCTAAAAAATATGTTTACGCTATTTTCAACGCCGGTATCACCTTTTTGAAAAATTAATATATACAGGGTGAAAGAATTGAAAAAGAAACAACATATTTTTACATAAAAAAAACAGTAAAAACACAAATTCTGGTAAACAGATTCTTCCGGTTCAAGACCTCGATATTATTCATCAAAACAATATTGGTTGAAATCTGACATCTCGTTCAAGAGTTATCGTGCTATTAGTCATATATGTATAGTCGCCATTTTGAATGCCCGCCATTTTTGTAAAAGGAACAAAAACTGAGATGGATTCTTATCTAAGTTTGAACCTCTATATGTGTAGTATATGTGCTCCAAATTATATGCTTCTACCATTAAATGCACAATAATTCTTATAATATTTGCACGAATCTGCCGCATATAGGTACATGTGAAGATACGTTTTGCACTTAATAAATGGTAATTAACATAAATAAAAAGTTAAAAATATTTGCTAAAAAATATTTTTACGCTCTTTTTAATGACCGTAATAACTATTTGGAAAACTAATACATACAGGGTGAAATAATTGAAAAAAAAACAACATATTTTTACATAAAAACCAGAAAAAACACAACTTCTGGTAAACCGATTCTTCTGGATTAAGACCTCGATCTTATACATCAAAAAAAGAACCTATGTATTAAATTTGGTTGAAATCTGAAGTCTCGTTCAAAAGTAATCGTGGTATTAGTCATATATGTATATTCGCCATTGTGAATCCCCCCCGAATTTTTGTAAAAGGCAACATCTGAGATGGCCTCCTACCTAATTTGGACCTTTATATGTGTAGTATATGTGGTCCAAATTATATGCTTCTATCATTAAATGCACAATTCTTATAATATGTGCACCAATCTGCCGCACTAAATTTATTATCTTTTCTAATAACGATGTTGCTTATTTAACTGTTTTTCTCCGAACCCTTCTATCTTGATTATATAAAAAGATGTTTTATAACTATGTTCTGTATGCTTCTGTTTAATATATTTTGATCAAATTCTCCGAAAGCTACGTAATATAACTGATGAAGGTTATTAAATTTTGAATGATGAAGTAATATCAATAGTAGATCAAATTTTTATTTTTCCAAAAATGTTACAATTATATTATTGTGTATCATTTTGTCAATCAAAGATAGAATAAAATTTTTATTTTTTTTAATATAACGCGGGCACATAAATTTGATACACCCTGTATATTAATTTGTAACTATTTATTATAAGTTAATTTTTAAGCAGTGGGTTTATCCTTAATGGGTTTTTCCCTGAAGAATTAAAGACATTAATAAATAAAGTGATGAGAATAGACAATTTATTTCGGGATTATAATTTTAAAAAGGTTGCTTTGCTACGGGAGAGACCAAAAGTCACAGGTAATTATTATATTTAGAAAAGTAAGGTAGAGAAAGTTGGAATTTTAAGTCTCTTTGTTTAAGCCCCAAGTAAATTTGTACAATTCCCGAAAAGTAGTTATCATGAGTAAAAGTATTTGTTTGGAAGGATGCATGGGTTTTTCGAATGAAAAAAGTAGAATGGGGATGAGAGAAGGGTGAATGTTCAGATAGTTTGGAAAAGGAGATTATTATGTGACCGCCATCGGAGAAGAGCAGTCAAAGTTTTCGTGAATAGTTCAGAAGCAAGTACCAGTGGTTGTTAGATAGTGAAGACTGTAGCTGAAAAGTGAAACGAGAGATAGATCAAATTGAGAAGAAATACCTCTTTGATTCTGTAAAGTCCAAGGGAGAGAATATTATTGTGAGAAAGAGAGGAGAGAATTTTGGGGTTTTTTTAACGAGTACTGGTTAAAAGAGGCCTGGCTCGTGTTTTGGAGAATTAGTTGCTGGTATGCTGCTGGATTGATGCTGAGAACGGAGAGGGCTTTGATGGGTAGCCTAACATAATCAACAAGGAAGAGCTGTTTGGGTCAAGAGGAGACATCATTGTGTGTGAATCAAAAAGTCAGTCAATAATTTATGTGATAGATTTTCTTTGTGTTCAGAAGTTAATTTTTTTGAGTAAAAGCATATGAACTAACATTCCAATATTTCAAAAATTTAATAGGAAGTATAAGTAGTTTTGCGAATACCTAAATGTGTTTGTTTAGCTTGTTTTATCAATGTTATCAAGAACAAACCGATAAATATTTGTTGAATTAAAATTAATTTATGTGGTAAAAGTTTCATTGGGACAGTTATGCCCACAGGATTTTATTGATAAATTTTCAGAGTATTACATTTTGATAATAAAATATATTTGTATGTGCTTATTTATGGTATTTTTATTTATTTCCTTTTCCTATTTTATCCCGATAAGGATCGACTAAGAGATACTGAAGCCACGAGAAAGGATAAGTATAACCTAAGATAATTTCGTTATTTTTTTTTGTATGACAAAAAGGCACCCTGAGATTTTTTTTTTAAATTTTTATGTATGATTTCCGACAATTGTATAATTAATTAAATAAATCCTAATTATTATAAAAGTAAGAGAAAGCAGATCATAAAAATATATACATAAACAAATTACAGAACGCATTTATTTAATCATTTCTAATTCGGATTTTGAACCCTTTATATTAAATTTATTTACCGAGTAGGTACTCATAAATATTTTTGTAATGCATAATTCGTTTTCATCTACATTTATTATTTATACCTACAATGTGAAAGTTTGTGTTGGAAACCTCAAAATGTCTTTGTTATATAGCATTTAAGTAATCAAGTCAAGATAGGTCGATTTTTAAATTTAGTCCTTTTTTATTTTGGAAAAGCGTAGCTATAATTACGTCAGAAAAATATTTTCAAACGGAAATCTATATTATTTCCGTCAAAAGTAAATAGAAAATGGAATTTTAAAAACGGTAATATGTATCACTATTACCCTAAAATTCTTATTTTTTGATGTGCAGGACCGTTTCGACCGTTACTTAGTGAAAATTTATTTATCTAACAGTAAATACACCAAAAATTTTGTTTTCAATATTTCCACAAAATTTATTTTAAATAAAAATTGGTTAAAGAATTGGGAGCTGTTTGTCTCACGTTGTCCATTCAGAATTATAGTGGAGTCACTGAAGGTGGATATGAGCTATTACCTCCGATTTCGTTGAACCTCCATCGATTTGCATGAAAATTGGTAAGTGGTTAGAGGATACCTCAAGGAACAAAGGTGACATGGTGCCAACTTGCGCTTTCACCCTGGGGGTGGATGCTACCCACTCTCGGGGGTGAAAATTATTTTATTAAAAATAACCCCACAATTCGATAGAGGGACAAATTTCAAGCAAAATTTGTTTCATAACGTTATTAAAATAAATCAAAATTTTTTGAGTTATTTAAGATCAAAGATTTTAAATTTTCTTGAGAAAAATGCATGTTTTTGTCCAATTTTTCATCAATTACTCAAAAAGTGTAAGCTTTTACAAAAAAGTTATAATTACCAAAATTGAAGCTAATAAAAAATGAAATAATAAACCTCTTACTACAAAAACCCCTTATTGTTAACTAAAAGTGAGTTATAGGTAATTGAATGTATATTTTTTTCGGCGAGTAAAAAACTCTAAGTATTCAAGCTGAAATAACGGGAAATTGATGCATTTTGTAACATAAACTTATTAAACATTTGTCAAAGTACTTAAAAATATCTACTTAACGAGCCCAGAACATGTTGATAACGTTAAAATTTATGCTCCGAAAATTTTTACAAAATTTATCTTTAAAAATTTTTCCCAAAAATGTTTGTTTTTTTTAATAACTCCGTTCGTGATTACGATATCAGATTCATCTGTAAACTGTTAATTTCAAGTGCTATTTAAGCACGTTGAACCTAATCTTTTAAACCCCTTACTTTTTTATAAATAAAACGTTAAAAATGACCCCGGTTGCTTGGTTCCCAGTGTAAAATTTAAGATTTAAACGTTTCTATCTCGGTTATTTTTAAACGCTTTTATTTAGTTCAATAGTTTGCGTCAAATTTTTAGACGTTAATTTGAGTGCCTTTTCTCCAATGCAAATTAATGAAAATTTGCAGACATATGCATTCGCGGGAACAATACACGAATAGTCAATAAAAAAAATTTTATGTTTAATAATTGTTTAAATAAAAAAAAAACAATTTTAATGGAAAACGCTTAAATTCTTTTTTTTTACAATGTAAAAACTTGAAACTTTTACGGATTATAGCTAATGATGTGCACTATACATAATTTCACTTTTTACGTTAATAGTTGTTTACGTTATGCTTCATAAATAAACAATAAAGTTTCAAATTTTTTGCCGATTCCGACTAATTTTCATATTAGTATATCATATCTTTTATACATATTTTAAGAAACATGACGATATATTTTAATGTTTGAAAAGTGTAAGACTAAAAAGTAAAAAATAAAAAAATATGAAAAAAAAAATTTTAAGAAACGCTTTTCTTTAGTTACGAGTGACTAAAATTAAAAATATTATAAAAAAAATCAACTAAAAAGTAAAAAAAAATTTAAAAAATCTAACACATTCGTTAAAGAAAAGCGTGGGGCGAAAACCGTTTATTCGATGAAGACGCGCCACGATTTTCTTTGACGAATGTGTTAGATTTTTTAAATTTTTTTTTACTTTTTAGTTGATTTTTTTTTTTCATATTATTAATTTTAGTCACTCGTAACTAAAGAAAATCGTGTCTTAAAATTTTTTTTTCATATTTTTTTATTTATCCTATAGATATAGTGAAACAGGTAAAGTATTTGGCACAGAAAAAACTAAAATTTGGTTATACAGGGTGATGGATTGGTAGGGTAAAGCTCAATAGCTCCGCTATAGTAATAGATAGCAATAAAAGTTAATAACAAAAATTTTAGCCACCTTTAAGCTTCACATTACAAAATTAGTTAGAATGTTACAGGGTGTTCGATAACACAGAGGCAGACCTAAATTTTGTTTTTTTAAATGGAACATCCTATATTTTCATTTTATATTCGAAATCCTCTTAACTTCTCCATCACAAAAATATAAAGGTTTGTAATGTTATACAGGGTATTTACAAAGTTATAACCAATTTTATATGAAAATCGTAACAAGTTCAACTCCCTGTATAAATAAAAATAAGCACAACGGCAATGGTATATTAATGCCATATTTTTTTATTTATTGTCAGAATTTTTAAAAATTACTGATATTGCTAATTTTCTTTATATCAAATACAGGGTGAGTCAAAAGCCAAGTACATTATTTTCTCAGTAATATTAAATGGAACACCCTGTATTTTATATCATTATTGAAAAGCAACATTAACGTACTTTAATTTTTATATAACATTCCCGCTGCCCCAATTTATTAGTTTTCGAGATATTTTAATTTTTCAGAGCAAATTATTTTAGGTGTTTAAATTTATATAAATTTTAATGACTGAATTGAAAATTGAAGATTACCGATTATCAATCCGGTAATCAATGTAACACTGTAGCAAATAAAGAAATAAAAATAATTTATTGGTAAAACATTTTACAAACAAAAACACAACCACTACATGCAACATTTTTGAAACAATAAAACACTGAAAAACGTTTGTTTTTCTATACTTCCACAAAATTTATTACAACTATGTTATTACTACAGCTGTTTCGGCAAAGTGCCTTTCTCAAGTGATAAATTTTACAATGTGTTTGCCTTTTTAAGTCTTTAACTGAAGAGGTTGAGGAGTGGGGAGCTGTTTGTCTCGAGTTGGTCATTCAGAATTATATCTGTATTTTTCAATTTATTAATTTCCATTGATTCTAAAAGTGATAGCTTAAGGCCTTTATTTTGAATATGTAGAATTTGAAACTCTTCATTGAAAGAATGATTATGATCTAGAAGGTGAAGTGCGTATGTAGAAGTGTCTGTTTTTCTATTGTTGAAAGCCCTTTTGTGTTCTGCTATCCGTTTGTCAAAAGTTCTGCCAGTTTGACCGATGTAAGTTTTCGGACAGTCACCACAAGTTAGTTTGTACACACCACTCTGTAGTTGCTTTCTCTTTCGGCTTTTATTGTTTTTAATATGTTTGCTTAAGTTGTTGTTAGTTCTGAAAGCTGGTATTATTCCTTTCTTTTTTATGTATCTGGCTATTTTTGTTGTTATTTTGCCAGTATATGTGAGAGAGCAGAAGGTACTGGGTTCTTTCTGTGGTGGTGGATACACTAATTTCAAGGCTTTCTTATAGAGTTTTTGGTTTAAAATGTTGTTAACTGTTTGTTCGTTATAGCCATTGTTTACTGCTATTTGTCTAATGATATTTAGTTCTGTCTCGAAGTTATTTTTTGTCATAGGAATTTCTGTCAGTCTATGTATCATGCTATGGTTGGCTCCTAATTTGTGTTATGTAGGATGGGATGATGAATTGTGTATAGTTGTGTCAGTATGGGTAGGTTTATGATATACGGAGAAATCATGTTTGTTGTGTAGTCTGGTAATCGGTACATCTAGAAAATTTATGGAATTATTCTGTTCTGTTTCTATTGTGAACTCAATATTTCAATATTACTATGAAGTGAATTAATGTATGATAGAAATTGGTCAAGTTGTCTGTTAGTTCCTGTAAAGCAGACTAGTATGTCATCCACGTATCTCCACCAATATAAGAACTGTTTAAATAAGGGGTGTTTAGAAATTGTTGTTTCAAGTTGCTTCATAAATATATCTGATAGTAATAGGCTTCCAGAATACGAGCCATTCCAGAATACGAGCAAAATTAGAACACAGCATAAGTAAAACACAGTTCGGTTTTAGATGCGGTTTTGGAACTCGAGAGCCCCTATTTGCAATACAAGTCTTGATTCAAAAATGCCTGGATCAACAGAAAGATGTTTACGCCTGTTTTATCGACTATGAGAAAGCATTTGATACTATCAAACATGACAAACTCATAGAACTATTACATCTTTCAGGACTTGACACTAAGGACATCCAGATTATAAAAAATCTATATTGGAATCAAACAGCCCACATAAAGAATGGACATATGGTGAGTGAAAACATAACCATTTCTAGAGGGGTTAGACAGGGCTGTATTCTTTCGCCACTGCTTTTCAACGTGTACACGGAACAAATATTTCTAGAGGCACTAGAAGAGTACAATGAGGGCATCAAGATTAATGGCGTACCAATAAGTAATTTTCGATATGCAGATGATACTGTTATACTAGCCGATAACATCGAAGATTTACAGATGATGCTAAATAGAGTAAATACAACTGGCAACCAATTTGGACTGAAGATCAATAGAAAGAAAACTAAATTTATGGTGATCAGTAAAAAGAACATTCAACATATCGACCTGAATATTGAAGCCGAACGTATTGAAAGAGTACACCGATTTAAATATCTGGGATATACAGTAAATGATAAGTGGGACCCAGACGTAGTGATTAGGATCCGAATTGAAATAGCAAGATCCAAATTCATAAAAATGAGAAAGCTCTTAAGCAACCGCAACCTAAGCGTTAACCTCCGATGGCGCGCCACAAAATGCTATGTACTCTCTACGCTACTTTACGGAGTAGAAGGGTGGACGTTAACAGCAGCAACTATAAAGAAGTTAGCGGCTCTAGAAATGTGGCTGTATCGACGCATACTGAGAATTCCTTGGACAGGCAGAGTGACCAACACAGAGGTATTGAGACGAATGGGTAAAGAGTTGGAATTGTTAACAACTGTTAAAAGGAGGAAAGCGTCATACCTGGGCCATGTGTTCCGTAATGATAAGTACAGTCTGCTACAGCTTATCGTCGAAGGCAAGATTGAAGGTAGAAGAGGTTTGGGCAGGAAGAAGAAATCCTGGCTGAGAAACTTGAGAGAATGGTTTCAAATACCAGAAGCTGCGAACATAATACATGCGGCACAAAACAGAGAAACCTATCGTTTGATGGTCGCCAACCTTCGGTAGAAGACGGCACATAAAGAAGAAGTAATGGGCTTAGAGGATTACCCATAATAAGTCCTGCACTGTTGTTTGTGTAAATTTGATTATTGAATTCAAAATAGTCTTGATTTATGCAAATTTCAAGAAGGTGTAAAATTTCAGATGCCCCAGATTTCAGATTTCTAAGCCCATTACTATCAGATATATTTATGAACCAACTTGAAACAACAATTTCTAAACAACCCTTATTTAAACAGTTCTTAAATTGGTGGAGATACGTGGATGACATACTAGTCTGCTTTACAGGAACTAACAGACAACTTGACCAATTTCTATCATACATTAATTCACTTCATAGTAATATTGAGTTCACAATAGAAACAGAACAGAATAATTCCATAAATTTTCTAGATGTAACGATTACCAGACTACACAACAAACATGAGTTCTCCGTATATCATAAACCTACCCATACTGACACAACTATACACAATTCATCATCCCATCCTACACAACACAAATTAGCAGCCTACCATAGCATGATACATAGACTGACAGAAATTCCTACGACAAAAAATAACTTCGAGACAGAACTAAATATCATTAGACAAATAGCAGTAAACAATGGCTATAACGAACAAACAGTTAACAACATTTTAAACCAAAAACTCTATAAGAAAGCCTTGAAATTAGTGTATCCACCACCACAGAAAGAACCCAGTACCTTCTGCTCTCTCACATATACTGGCAAAATAACAACAAAAATAGCCAGATACATAAAAAAGAAAGGAATAACACCAGCTTTCAGAACTAACAACAACTTAAGCAAACATATTAAAAACAATATAAGCCGAAAGAGAAAGCAACTACAGAGTGGTGTGTACAAACCAGCTTGTGGTGACTGTCCGAAAACTTACATCGGTCAAACTGGCAGAACTTTTGACAAACGGATAGCAGAACACAAAAGGGCTTTCAACAATAGAAAAACAGACACTTCTACATACGCACTTCACCTTCTAGATCATAATCATTCTTTCAATGAAGAGTTTCAAATTCTACATATCCAAAATAAAGGCCTTAAGCTATCACTTTTAAAATCAATGGAAATTAATAAATTGAAAAATACAGATATAATTCTGAATGGCCAACTCGAGACAAACAGCTCCCCACTCCTCAACCTCTTCAGTTAAAGACTTAAAAAGGCAAACACATTGTAAAATTTATCACTTGAGAAAGGCACTTTGCCGAAACAGCTGTAGTAATAACATAGTTGTAATAAATTTTGTGGAAGTATAGAAAAACAAACGTTTTTCAGTGTTTTATTGTGAGATAAAATGAACTTCCATCAAGTAACGGTCGAATCCATCAATTATTTTTGAAACAATTAAAAACTATCTTTTTATGTAAATGCAACAAATAAACAAAGAAAATTAGTAATAAATTTTACAAAAAAACACACAAACACAAAATACAATATTTTGTGAAGACAACTGAACACTACTTTTGTATGTAAATGTAACAATGTAACAAATAAAGAACGAAACATAATTTATCAGTGATACATTTTGCAAAAAAACATGTTTGAAAAAATTAGAAGCTACTTTTAATAAAATATTTTTAATGTCTAATTACATAAGATGTTCAAAATTATCTCCTAACACATTCATGTACTCCTAAAAACGGTCATTGCTTGAGCTACTTACTCTACGGAGCATTTGTAAATTAACACATCGAAATACACTTTTTATTCTATTTTTCATCTCATCACTTGTTGTTGGAGGTATTTTATAAACTTTATTATTAACGTAACCCCATAAAAATCAGTCCAGTTTATTAAATTCTGGTGATTTAAATGGCCACGCTACTGGTCCATTGAAAAATGAAAATATATCGAAAACTAATAAATTTTGACATAAGGAATGTTATCTAAAAATTAAAGTACGGTAATGGTACTTTTCAATAGTGATATAAAATATAAGGTGTTCCATTTAAAATTACTGAGAAAATAATGTACTTGCGTTTTGACTCACCCTGTATTTGATATAAAGAAAATTAGCAATATCGACCATTCTTGAAAATTTTGACAATACGTTAAAAAATATGGCATTAATAAACCGTTGTTGTTTTGCTTATTTTTATTTATACAGGGAGCTGAACTTGTTACAATTTTAATATATAAAATTTGTTATAACTTTGTAAATACCCTGTATAACATAACAAACCTTTATGTTTTTGTGATGGAGAAGTTAGCAGGATTTCGACTTTAAAATAAAATATAGGGTGTTCCATTTAAAAAAAAACATATATTTGGTCTGCCACTCTGTTATCGAACACCCTGTAACATTCTAACTAATTTTTTAATGTGAAGCTCAAAGGTGGCTAAAATTTTTGTTATTAACTTTAATTGCTATCTATTACTATAGCGGAGCTATTGAGCTTTAACCTACTAATCAATCACCCTGTATACAATTTTTTACGTATATTAAGTATTTTTGGAGTTATGTATTATCAAAAGAATATGAGAATTACAATAATTTTAAAAATTATGATTTTTTTAAATTATATCTTTTTTTCAAAAATATGCATTCTAAACCGGTCAAAATTATCGAAAACATTACTTATGCTAATATAAAGAAGTTCTTGTAAGGATTACTATAAATTTTAATTTTTGTGGAAATGGCGTATGGTTTATTTTTCACTTTTTCCTAAAAAATTCAAAACGGTTGTTTTATTTTCATTATAACTTGCTTCATTTTGACGCTATTACCTTTTTCTGAAGCTCATTTGATAGGTATTCCGAAGTACTTTGGCAAATGTTTAGCAGGAATATTTTATACATTGCATCGTTTTACCGTTATTTAAGCTTGAATACTTAGATTTGTGTACTCATCGAAAAAAATACACATTCAATTGCCAATAACTCACTTTGAACTAACATTAGTTTAGTTTTTTATGTGAGGAATGTTTTTAAGTTTTTATTATCTTCAATTTCAGTAATAATAACTTTTTGCAAGAGCTTTTAGTTTTTGATTTATACGTGAAAAACCGATTTAGAACATGCATTTTTTTACGAAAAAATAAAATCTTTGGTCTTTAATAACTCAAAAGTGTTGATTTATTTTACTAACTTTATATAACAATAAATGTTGCTTATAATTTGTCCCTCTATCGACATATGGTACTATTTTTAATAAAATAATTTTCACCCCGAGAAGGGGTGGCATCCACGTAAAAAAAGCGGGGTAAAAGCGCAAGTTGGCATCATGTCACCTTTGTTGCCTGAGGTATCCTCTAATCACTCACCAATTTTCATGAAAATCGATGGAGGTTCAACAAAATCGGAGGTGACAAACTTCAGTGACTGCACTATTATATCTGTATTTTTTAATTTATCGATTACTATAGATTATAATAAAGACAGCTTAAGACCTTTATTTTAAATATGAAGAATTTGATAGTGTTTCCTAAAAGAATTATTATGATCTATATGGTGAAGTGCGTTGAGAGAATCTGTTTTTCTATTATTGAAAGCCCTTTTGTGCCACTTATTTGATATTTGGCATCAAAATTATTCACAAAAACACAGAAAAACAATAAACCTGGTACATATAGTCTAAGATACGATATAAGGTCGATTTGCACTGATATGTTTAATGGATAAAAGTAAATGGATATGTTAACATGTTAACAATTACAAAAAACAAAGGTTGTCCGATCTAATCTTGTTCTAACTATAATTAATTAATAATTAAAAAATTACACTTTTTTATAAATTAAAAAAATTCGACTCGGGCAGATATTATCGTTTGTTGATCGTTTTCTGGTTATAAACAATTTAAAACTGAAAAAAGAACGAAAGATGACGATTTTGAAGGCTCAAAAACGTCAAAGTATAAACTTTCCTTTTTAAAATTACGAAGTACCTAAATTCAAGTCCAAACCTTATTCTATCAATTCTTGATAAGACTTGTACTTATTTCATTCTGAAACATTGTTTTTTAGTTGTTAATGACTGTGTCTCCATAAGAAACCTTCCTCATTTACAGTTAAAAAATATCTTTTAGAATAAAACATGGCTAAAATTCTGATCGAGACCTGATAGAAAAATGTTTGGACTTGAATTTATGTACTTGATAATTACAAAAATGATATTTTTTACTTATGTTTTTGAGCCTTGAAAATTGTCATCTTTCGTTCTTTTTTCAGTTTTAAATTGTTGATAACTCGAAAACGATCAACTTTAGAAAAAAATTACAAAAGACCTTTTTTGTTTAGAATAATCCAAAAAATGTGAAATAATATCTATGCGGGTCAATTTTTTTTAATTCATAAAAAAGGTCATATTTTAATTATTAATTAATTATAGTTAGAACAAAATTAGATCGGGCAACCCTTGTTTTTTGTAATTGTTAACATGCTAAATTACATATATCCATGTATCCATTAAATAGATCGGTACAAATCGACCTTATATCGGATCCTCTACTAATAGTATTGTAATCTCGAAAGTCAACGTAAATATAACAACAAAATAACCACGTGCGATGAAACCAGTAATGTCAATAATAAATCAAATAACTGATAGTAATAGATACCCAACATAGTCGTATTAGTATAAGAGCTGTGAGACATTTTAGAATAGGTATTTTAGGCAACCTGAAAATTTTTTAGGTGACTCTTCTATGATAGCCTAATACAAAAATGCCAGTCTGGCTGGAGGGTAGCGATTATTTTCCCCAAAAATCCCCCCAAATTTAAAAAAAGGGTAAACATTGCTATTACAAAAAATATCATTGATATGTCTTGAAAGTAAATTTAAATATTCAAATATAAAGAAAATAAACAGGCCAGGCGATTTGAGGGCGATTTTAACTCTGCAAGATACTTGCATTGGCGCCCCAGGATTATTTTCAGGGGGTGCATCTGAACTTCACAAGATTTCATTTGAATCTGTACATACTATTAACGAGTATAAAATATACAACTATACATGCATAGATATGTACATTCCTTCCGGACAGGGAGGTGCAATTGTTATTTTGACAGGGTATTTTTTAATTTTAAAAATAAATATTCTAAAATAGACCGGTTTTTTGGTGAAATTTTCCAATTGCCATTTGATCAAACAAATTATGCGTGCATATAAATTAAAAGCGCTATAGGTAAGCAGCAGTGTGAGAAAGAGCGTATACAGATAGCTGTATCCATGTATTTAGAATTAATTAAAAATTAATTAGTGATTCATTAATTGAGTTGCTACGTATTGTCTGTCCTTTTATACGGAGTCGTAGTCTGGACAATCACGGGCGCATCTGAAGAAAGACTTGCCATTGTTGAGATATGGTGTTATCGAATAATGTAAAAGATATCATGGACACAACACTTAACAAACACGGAAACATTAAGAAAGATGATAAAGGCAAAAGAAATACTCAACACTATGAAGGAAAGAGAAATGAGCTAAAATAAATATACATTCTCTTCTTCTTCGTCAGACTCCTCTCCAAACTCAGATTCTTCAACTCAGATTCTTCTACCATTCTACTTAATCTGTAAATAGTTGTAATATGTATTTAGAATTAATGAAAAATTAATTAGTGATTAATTGATTGAGTTGCTACGTATTCTTACTTATATAACCAATGCTTAATACTTTTCCAAATATAACCAATCACGTCACGTTTTTTATTTCTTAGTATATGACCAAAGTAGCTCATGTTTCTTTCCTTCAGAGTGTTGAGTATTTCTTTTGCCTTTTTTCTTTCTTAATGTTTCCGTGTTTGTTACGTGTGTCCATGATATATTTAACAGTATTCGATAACTCCACATCTCAACCACGGCAAGCAAGTCTTTCTTCAGATGCGCCCGTGATGGTCCAAGTTTCGACTCCGTATAAAAGGACGGAGAATACGTGGCAACTCAACTAATTAATCACTAATTAATTTTTAATTAATTCTAAATACATATTACAACTATGTACAGATCATGTAGAAGAGGAATCTAAGTCTCGAGGGGAGTCTGACGAAGAAGAAGAGAATGAATATTTAAGCTCAGATGAGGAGTTTGAATAAGAAGTACCACATTCGGACACAGAATTAGTTTAGTTTATAGTTTTATACTTTTCTACCTATATATTTATAATAAATTTGTTTTTTTCTATCATATTTGCAAAATGTATTTTATAGTACACTTCGCGTCATATAAAACTGGTACACTTTTTTTCCCAATGTAAACCTGTGTTCAGACTGACAATTATTGTTCGTGAATCACTTCGTTGTTGCCATCACAGATAACGGAATTGCACTAAATCTAAATACAAAAAAATAACATTTAAAATGTATACTTCGAATTGTAATACATATATGTAAATTCCATACTTGTTCACTGTAAAAGTTATTAATTTTGTGTTAATTTCAAATTAAATTTTTAAATTTCCAGTGTGTTTTATTTATTCTACACAACTTCATGCAGTTTTGTCCTACAATTTACGATAGAAACCAATCACACCTCCCGATTTGATATTAAACATAATAATTTAAAGTCATGTCAAAATTTATATCTATCATTATTTTTGAATGAAAATATTTTCATAAATTATAATAAAACACGAATCAATGTATGGATACTTAATTGAGAAGACGGAAAATTACCATTGTTTTAGTTTTTAGTATATTAAATTATGCGGTCTGTCGCTCAGCCCCGTTTTTACCTAGTTTGATATAATATTTTCGTTGAACTCGCAACGTTGCCCTAAAAATTAGAATGACACTTGTGACAAGATCAACTTACACAACTTGAAAAACACGATTTTCGGTTATAAGAGTTGTACCAGTTTTTGTTGACGCGAAGTGTACGTATTATTTTTCATTAATTAAGAAAAATTACTTAAAAAACTCTAATATATAATAATTAATTACTCTAACGTTTCGAGGAACAACAACATGGATATCGCCAGGTCACGTGATTTTTCTCGAGCGGACGGAATCGCTCAGCTACAACAACAGAGGACGCAAACAGCTATCGGTTTACGCTATTTCTCACACTGCTGCTTACCTATAGCGCTTTTCATCTATATGCACGCGTAATTTGTTTGATCACCAGGCAGTTGGAAAATTTCACCAACGAACCTGTCTTTTTTAGAATATTTATTTTGAATATTAAAAATTACTCTGTAAAAATAACAACTGCACCTCCCTGTCCGGAAGGAATGTACATTGTACATAGCTATGCATGTATAATTGTATATTTTATACTCGTTAATAGTATGTACAGATTCAGATGAAATCTTCTGAAGTTCAGATGCATCCCCTGAAAATAATCCTGGGGCGCCCATGGAAGTATCTTGCAGAGTTAAAATCGCCCTCAAATCGCCTGGCCTGTTTATTTTCTTTATATTTGAATATTTAAATTTATTTTAAAGTCACTTCAATGATATTTTTTGTAATAACAATTTTTACCCTTTTGTTTAATTTTGGGGGGGATTTTTGGGGAAAATAACCGCTACCCTGACCGGCATTCTTGTATTAGGTTATCATGGAAGAGTCACCTGAAAAATTTTCAGGTTGCCTAAAATACCTACTCAAAAATGTCTCACAGCTCTTGGACCATATCGTATCAGTGCGAACCAGTTAATATTAAAAGTTGTATATTCATATTATGTCCTAAAGGAATTAAATACTTCAGTAAACTTTGATCTAGTTACCATCCCAAATTTACTAGGGTTCTTTCTTAGAAAAAGAGCCTATGTATAAAGTTTTAAGGTAATGGAACTTATTTTGGGAGTTATCACACAAAAGAATAGACATACACAGAGACGGAAAGAGAACGACCCGATTTAATGAAAAAATTGTCGATTTCTTAATAGAGACCATTGATCCATAATTAAAGACACGTGTCTCATATACAAAGCTGCTCTTCAGAGACAAAATGAGTGGGCTATTTCTAAGAAGTCGTCATCTGTTAACTCGCTGATTAGTACTTATTGCCTGTTATTTAATGGATATTTTTCAGTTCATAAATATACACAGCAGCAACTAGATACCAGTGTCACTAGAGATGTTGAAGAGAGTTACTAAACTAAATTTCAATCAGACATGCAGTGCATGTAAACAACGATTTTAGTTGTTACACTCAACGAAAAAGGTACGTAATATCAATAAAAATGTTAATTCAGACAACAAACGCAATACTTAAAATTTGTCCAATTCTTGGTTTTATTGGGACAACAAAACGATGTTCATCAATTCATTATTTTCGTTCGTTGAGCCAATGTATTACGTTTATTGAATGGATGAACATTCATTATGTATACCATAATACCACTTTATTGGTATTACGAACTCTGTTCACTGAGTCAACGAACACTATTTATTGATATTACGAACTCTGTTCACTGAGTCAACGAACACTATTTATTGAAACAAAAACGTCATTAATTGGCCGACGAAGACTATTCGTTGTGTCAATAACAGTGTTATTTCTCCTAACGTATTTCGTTTATTTCTACAATTATTTCCGTTTATTGTTACAATTAATTCCGTTCATTCCCACAATAAATACGGTTTTTCTTACAAGCAATTCTATCTTATATTTACTACAGCCACCACCGGATTGTGATCCGATTCTATATCAGTGCCTGGATAGGTTTTTGTAGACGTGATGGAGTTTTTAAACCGGCTTCTGATTAGTATATAATCGATTTGATTCCTGACGATGTTGTCTGCATTATCCCTTGGTGATGTCCACGTGTACAATCTACGGTTTGGTAATCTGAACATTGTGTTCATTACTACAAATTCTTTTTCTTGGCAAAATTGTACCAGACGTTCACCTCGGTCGTTTCGTTGTCCAAGTCCAAATTCACCAGTGCATCCATCAGTTTTCACCTTACCAACTTTAGCGTTGAAATCGCCCATGATTACGGTGACCTCTTCTTTTTTGGTTGATTCCAGAATATATATTAAATATACGAAACAAAGTTATTGGCTGAATAAATTGAGTGTTATTGATTAATGTACTCTACTTATTCTCACAATTATTATTCAATCATTGTGACAATAACCAAATACATTGGTCAATGTCTAAAAGTTCGTTGAAACAACAAATTAAATTGTTGTGACAACGAAATACTATTCAGTAATCACTGTTAATCAATATTACGAACTAAATTTTTTTGAGTGTAAAGGTGTTCAAGATGTATCTACTTGTTCCATAGTAACAGTATATTATTAAAATCACTTTACCACATTTTCTCTTTTGTCGATTATTAGTTTTAATAATCGACATTAATCGAATAAATTAATGTTATCACTGGATACAAAAATAGTGAAAAAATATTTATATTAATTAAATTAATGAATAGTTAACGCTATTATACAGCAACTGTTATCCAAAATTATTCAACCACTGAACCACATCTCGTTCGTTGCTGATAACGACATCGCTGTTAACTACTGGTTACATTTAGTGCACAGGTTATGTTAATAAACTGTAAATACAATCAACTATTTCCAATGGGAAATAAGCCACAATTTTACCAAAAAAATTATTTTTCCACCTACCTCTACCGAAAGTATACTTTTCCGGACCTAATTGTAGGGAGCAAAGTTGTACGTTTCCTCCCTAGGGAGGAAAAGTAAAAGTGACGTCATGGTATTTCATTCATGAAATATAACTTATTGACGCCCTGTATAATATCTATTTTCTATTAAGTAAGTATCTACACATAAGTATTTTTGAAAAATTTAAATGCAGAATGAAAGATTACGTTATTAGCGAGGGCCGAAAGTTCCTGAGTACTTCTATAATGTTTATTTTAATAAGTTACAGGGGTGAAAAACTAAGGGAAAATTTAGTGTGATTTTTAATTTCAAATATCTCATTCAAAATAAACTTTTTATTTATTCTAAGGGACTTTCGGCCCTCGGTAATAATTTAGTCTTTCATTCTGCGTTTAAATTTTTCAAAAATATTTATTGGTTTTTTCAGGATTCGAAAAAAATGAACACAATGCCGTGGTAATATTTTCCAAATCTGTCTTTGTCTTACAACGCACTCAGCCGAATATAATATTGTCAGCATTTATTGTCAGTCACACACTGACAATCAGTGACAATTTTAAATATTTGACATTGCATCGGGAATATTTTGAGAAATTGATTAAATATTATTGATATATAGTGTATTTGATAAATAATTGATTAAAGACGTGAACTTAATAAAAAGTTATTTATTGTGTATTATTTGTGGAAGATCCAAGCAGAGAATACATCAGATATATCCTGTGATCCAAGTATTTTGTTGTTAGAGATGTTCAAAATTGTAAGCGTTCCATTAAAACAATATATTAAAAAATCACTTTAACACTTTTCCTCTTTTCTCGATTGATTATTAGTTTTTGTTGTACAGATAAATTATTACAATCACTGAAAACATAGTTAGTGAAAAAATTATCACATTTATTAACTGAATTAATAATTTGCAATTATAAAAATAACAGTTATCCAAGAACATTCAAAAGCCATCTTTTTAAATTAATTATGACATTTTCAAGTAGAATGACATTCTAGTAATCTTTACATATCCATACCAGTGTGAATTTTACTACACGTAATTTGCCGTGTAAAGACAGAAAAGGTAGGGATACACGTAAAATATTTGCGAATTATGTACCCATAGCCTTAATAATTTGACTTATATTTGACAGTTGACAGTTATATTGTACCTACTTGTTAGATTTAGTTCTAATAAATTTTGTTGGTTAGTTACATAAAATACATTAAGTAAAAATGAAAAAATGACTTGTTATTTGAGGAAGGTGGAAAAACCATATATATAACATGGGAGTAAAGTGCCTTTTCCTCCCTTGAATGATTACTACCCTCCGCTACGCGTCGGACAGTAAACTTCATTCTCGGGAGGAAAAATAGCACTTTCCTCCCTTGTTATACAAATAGCTATTATTAACGTTTCTAAGCCCAAATCGGGTTTCGTTGTCAAAATACAAAATACTACTAAATTAAACAAAAATTTTGTTGCTAAGTAAAAAAATTCTTCTAATAATTTATTTAGTTATATTTGTAAATACAATTTTTGCGGTCTAAGATCTACTATAGAAATGGTATGGTCACGAATGATATTTGGTAGAATTCATGTGGTCTAAATGTTAACCGTCATAATAACAGGGCAGATATGGTTTAAAAATTGGTTGTGGTAAGTAAGTACCCAATCAATCTACAAGCTAGAACAAATAATTGGACTTCCTAAGTCCTAGGTTTTCACCCAAAGTAATCGAAAGTAGAACTGGAAGTCGATATTTGAACGCTTCATGTAACTTTGCACCGATTGATAAACGATTTTACTAATTTTGAGTCATTTTTACTAAACTTTGGGTCATCATTGTTTAAACAGAAATGACTTCAAAACCGAAACCAAAGATTCAAACTCAACTTTTCAACACGGTTCGATTGATGTGTTACATGTAATATTTCTGCACTTCTGGTTAGAACTTTTTAACCGGAAATTATATAAAAACCAAAATTTTACATTTGTTCTCATCTTGCTAAGGCACATCGAATGATATATCGCTTATACTATTTCGGTGACTTCAAAACAGTTCATACGGTTGCAACTCTAAAACCGGAAGTCCGATGTCAAATTTCTCATCTTTAATACCATCCTTGGGTTATAAGCTTTTATTCGACACCTCATTTGTCATTATATCTGTATTAATAACGGAGGAGATAGACATACGGGCAGACAGTCATGAAACCTGAAGTATATATTTGTTCTCTTCTTGCGAAGTCGCGTCGAATAATATATCGCTTGTATTATCTTCTAAACGTACATATTGAAAATCTGTAAAAATGCGAATGCAGATAATATTTTTGATAAACAAGAAAACTGTCTTATTAAATAGTTGAAACCGATCGACGAGACCACTTTAGATCTATTATTTAACCATTTAAAAATCCTTTACTTCAGCACACTTTTCAATAAAACTTTCGAAAGTCAAGAAACGAAAACGTCTGTTAGTTTAAAACTACTTCGAAGAAAACGCAAGAAGCCATTCAGAATCTGCTCATAGAGAAATAGCGTTGTGAAAATAGAAAATTTGAATCGATGGAAGCGCGATTAGAAGCACTTTAGGTGTTCGCGATAAGAGCCGTAAACGATTAAATTTCAGTGAAGTGGAGTATTATCAAGAAAATTTGAGTTATATTTTACATTACACAGGAAGAGTGGAAGAGAGTCTTATTTCTAGTATCAACATTCTGAAGTTTAATACTTAGAGTCTTAGAGAATAAAAGGTACCTATGAAATACGGCCAGCATCCAGATATTTTCTTTTATGTTAATTTTGATATAGAAAATCAATATTCTAAGGTTTAATCAAATGTTTGTTAATATAAAATAATCTTAAAATTAAGAATTATTAAAAAGCTGTGAAATTGTCTTCGCAATATTTACTTTTTGTGTTTTTGGAATAAGTGCTGCATTGTGTAGCCATTTGACAGATTTAGATTACTTGACCTAAACATTATGTAGTTTCAAAAGTTATGCATCACCTAAAATTATGCTCATTTTCATAGTTGATTTTTTCGTGAACAGATTAACGGTTTCCACTATTTTTTTTTATTTCAGATTTTTCTTTGGTATTTACACAGTTGGGTAAAGCTTTACTCAAACATTTTTTCTGCCGAGTGGATTGAAAGGTGGAATGAATTTATACCGAGTGGAAGGAAAGAAATGTTAAGTTTGAGCCACCCTGTAGGGAAGATCAGGAGTGGCTTTATATTGAAATCGTATTATAGGCTTCTGTTTTGAGAACATGTTGTTTTATGAATATCCCTGATATCTTCTCAAACAAAGGAAATAGACGGTTTTATTCTTTAACATTATGTTGTACCTGAAACATAACTTTGACATACCCTGTATGGAGGAAAAGGTACAAAGGCGAATATACATCGAAATTTTGTTGTAGTCTTATATTTTGTGAACATTTTATTTTTTTAGTTTATCCGATATATTTAATAACAAAGGAACTAGACGATTTTACTCTTTAAAAGTGGTAATTCTGTAAGGAATATGTTAAATTTTAAAGGACGTTAAAAAAATAACGTGCGTTAAAATAGAAAGGGTATTCCGTATTGTTTAACGTAAACTATTCCACGAAAATACGCCTGTTTTGGATTAATTCGACAACGAATATTTTACTGTGCAACATAAGAAGTACGAAAGTAAATGGCACTAATAATTATTCCAATAAACAACAATGTAATTTGCAATTTACTTTCGTTCTTCTTATTTTGCACAGTAAAATATTCTTTGTCGAAATAATCCAAAACAGGCGTATGTTCGTGGAATAGGGTATAACTGCTGTTTTTAACAGTAGTTCAAATAATTAAATATTTCCGACTCTGTAATATTTTATACGTTAAAAAATATGGGAAAGGCCATAGCCACCTTAACTTTACAAGCCATGAAGAGAAAAAGGCAACGTCGCAATTGATGACGTCCGTAGTCCGACTTTCGGACTGCCGCTTTCGAAACTACGATATTTAAGTACAAATTCTGGTAAAATTTATAATATCTTTTGAGTCGAACAAGAAAATATTAATAATTAGAAGTTTGTACAAAATAATATTAAAAGTAATTCTTTGTAAGTAACGTTTATTATACAAAAAAAAAACAATAACAAGAATATAAACGGAATTCATTTTTTTCGAATCCTAAGAAAACTAATGAGTATTTTTCAAAAATTTAAACTAGGAGTGAAAGATTACGTTAGGACCGAGGGCCCAAAGTCCCTGAAAACTTCTATGTTTATTTTAATAAGTTACAGGGGTGAAAAACTAAGAAAATTTAGTGTGATTTTTAGTTTCAAATAAGAAGTCATTAAAAAAACTTTTTATTCATTCTAAGGGACTTTTGCCCCTTGGTAATAAAGTAATCTTTTATTCTGCGTTTAAATTTTTCAAAAATACTTATGAGTTTTCTCAGAATTCGAAAAAAATGATTACATTTAAAATACAGGCGTCAAAATTTTGCATTTTGTTCCTTTCCCCTTAAAGTTTGTCGCACTTATTTAGAAACACCCTGAATTGATATAGAACAAATCTAGTTGCTAAATATAAGCGAATTAATCAAAAAAACAGAATGTTAAGAAAACCGGAGTCTATAAAGTTGGGTTTTAATTTCAGTATTTTATAAATGCCCGGTACACCATGAAAATTTAACTTGTTAGCAACAATATTATTACAGCGGTATTGTTAAAGAATTAGGCTATAACATTAAAAAATCACTTAAATCTGCCAACAGGTTTAGGAAATATACCACATTAAAAATGACAAATTTTTTAAGTGGACGGATTTCTATATGCACGCAAGTTTATATAAAAATATATTATATTGAACTAAAACTATCTTAATAACATACCTTTTAATGTGCTTTATAATTGGTAGCACGAAATATTGTAAAATATTTCAGTTTCTGTGTAAATACAGTGAAAATTATTTAAAGACAAATGAGAACTGTCAGAATTAATCGGTCTACCAATAGATGTTGCCAAGTTTCAACTTCATGGCTTGTTAAATAAAGGTGGCTATGGAAAGGTGTTATAAAACAGGCGTTAAAATTGTAATTTAAACACCTGCTTGCCTAGTACCCTTTAAAAACTAACATGTTAAAAATCTTTGAAAATGGCGTTTGATGGATGTTTACATCTATTTATTGAAGATTATAATGAAAATTCCACACCTGTTATTTTGAACCAATCAAAATACGTTATTTTGACAGATCACCATGGCAACGGAGGTATTTTATCGGAAATTTTTTGCTCGTGGGGTACCCAACAGCGAATTATAGTGGAAATTTTTTGACGTTTACAATAACAGAACATTTTTGACAGACTGGTTTTTATTTGTTTACATAATTTAGTTTTGATTCATTTTCTATCACTTGTAGTTACTTAAAACTTATGTAAAATTGAAGAATATACTATTTTCTATCTTGAAATGGTATTCCCATGCAACTACAATGAGTAGAAATTACGAATTTGAAAGCCTAAATAATTGCTGACAAAGCTATGGCGCGCTATTAATCTGTTCATGCAGCTTTGGATTTTCAAATGCAAATTTGGTGTGGAATTTTCTTACCGAATACCACGCGAAGTCAAATTAATATCCGGAAATTTTTTTTTTGATCATGAATATTTTTAGAAAATTTTCCTCGTCTGCGACTGGGGAAATTTTCAAAATATTCATGATCTCAAAAAAATTTCCGGAAATAATTTGACCTCTAGTGGTATTACTAGTGAAAATCGGCAAAGAATGTAAGTATTATTTTGTGTGTGTAATCTATAACAAATTTTATGAAACATAATATGATTTATTTTTTTAGAGCTCTTAATAACTTAAAATGTCGACATTTAAGAGACGCGAGCAATCCATTCGAAATACCAGACAGGCTTTTTTTGAAGCTATTTAGATTGGATAAAGAAACATGCCAAAACATAATTGACTGGCTATCTCCTCATTTGACTCCTCACCTCAGAAGTACTAGAATTCCTGTTCATTTGAGAATATTATTGGTCCTGAAATTCTTTGGACAAGGAAGCTACCAGACAGGAATAGGTATAGGGTAGTGTTTTGCTGTGAGTCAACCAATAGTAAGTAGATGTTTGCAGGAAGTGTGCAGAGCCATTAACCAACAATTGGCAAGTCGCTGGATAAAATTCCCTTTAACTCAAAAAGACAAGAAAATAATTAAACGAGGTTTTAGAGAACTGGCTCCTTGTTTTCAAAATTGTTTGGGAATTGTGGATGGTAGCCTAATTCGAATAGTATCACCTCCTGCCCATCATCCAGTTTATTCAGGTGCAATATTTTACTGCCGTAAAAACTTTTACGTCATTAATATTCAAGCCATCTGTGACTATAATAATAAATTTCTTGCTATAAATGCCCGTTTCCCTGGATCAATTCACGATTCTGCAATTTGGATGATGTCTAGGGTTAGAGAAGAATTGGAAAGAGAATATATAAACAATAATTCACCTAACTACTTGATAGGAGATAGTGGTTACCCTTTGGAATCTTGGTTACTGGTTCCAGTGAATGCTCTTTCACCTAATTCTCCTCATTCAAGATTTAATAGCAGGCTTTCAGCTTTAAGAGTAAAAATTGAACATTCAATAGGTCTACTAAAAAACAGGTTTCGTTGTATACATGGACAAAGGGTTTTATATTACAGTCCCAATAAAGTAGCAGAAATCATTCACAGTTGTGTTATTTTACACAACATAGCACGAACAAGAAGAGTCGACATGCCTGATGATGAGTATTTAATATAATATGAAGATCCAGAACATGAAAATCCAGGACTAGTTATAGATAATGGTTGGTATAATGTTGGTGAAGCCCGTCGAGAGGAGATTATTCATAGATATTTCATATAATATGTTCCTCTAAACTTTGTTTATGTATTTATTTTTTGTTATAATTCAAAATAAAAATGCAGAGATGTGAAAAGAGTTTATTATCAAAAGCGAAAACTTTTTTATTATTAACTTACAAAAAATGTAATTGGGTGTAAAATTTTTGTTTTAAATTTTTTTTGAATATCACATGGAGCTACCTTAGTCTCTAACATGATTTTATGGTTTTCTAAATAAACAATTAAATGCTCTTTTTGCGTTTTGCTCATTCTTGCTGATCGCGATTTAAAATTTTCCATAATTAATAACAACGGCAAAAGAAAACAATCGGCAAAAAGCAAGCTCAACGAAAACAAATTGAAATATACACTTAATCTTCTATTTTGAGTGGAAAAATTGAATTTGAACTAATTTTTAACGTATCCGTTAAAATATTAAAATTTACCAGGACGTTATTTCTAAGAGTTATGGAATTGCTTCTTGGGTTATAACTCCAAAAAATAACGTACCGGTAAAATTTAACATATTCGTTACAGAATTGCCATTAATATGTGTTTTAACTGACGACGTACGATACGTAAGGAAGCCATGTCTTATAATACACTAAGATGGAATTATTTCCTATAAATAGTGAGACAAGGATAAAGTGTTCAAATAAAGAAGATGTGTGTAATGTACCTCTGGCCGTTTAAAGAGCCTCCACATATATACCAAATCCGTAGGTACTTAGTCTTAAGGAAATTCCACCCCAAAACATCATAGAGCCTCCAATAAACAATCTCGTCTCTCTTATGTTGCTCTGTGCATACCGCTCACTTGGCCGAGAAATAACTCTTAACGTTATGTGCCTTTCTGTTTTTAAAGTTTTTCAACTGTTATTTTGTATTGTCAATTTAGTTTTGTTTTAGTTAAGACGCTTTATGTTAAAGAATAAAACTGTCTATTTTCTTTGTTTCTAAAGATATTAGGAATATTAAAAAAAATGTTCACAAATCATGATACTACAATACTGTTTTGATATATACCCACACTTATACCTTTTCCTTTCTACAGGGTATCTCAAACTTAACGTAAGGAAAACAATTTCTATTCTTCTACCCGGTATAAATTCAAGAAATAAGTTTGAGTAAGCCTTTGCCAACTGTGTAAATATTAAAGAAAAATATGTGTGTGTGTTTATGTTTTATTGGCACTGGTTTAAGCAACCAACTGGCCAGTCAATGTGTTTTGAATTCTCTCTTTTACAAAATATATGCTTAGTATCTAAATTTAAAACTATTAGTACTACTGTTTTTTTTTACTCTGTTTTTTTTATTATTTTTTTTATTATATTTTTTAACATTTTTTTTATTACATTTTTTTATTTTTTTTTTTTTTTTTTTTTTTTTTTTTTTTTTTTTATTTTTTTTTTTTTTTTTTTTTTTTTTTTTTTTTTTTTTTTTTTTTTTTTTTTTTTTTTTTTTTTTTTGTATATTTTTTTTATCGCGCTAAGACCTAAACCCGATTCAACCTCGCGGAGGTTTAGATCTTAGTAACTTTTTATTTTATTTAATTTTTTTTTTTTTTTTTTATTTTTTTTTCTTTTTTTCTCAGAGCTTTAATTTTAAACAATTAACATGGTTGTATAAAATTTTATAAACATCTAGATTGTTTGATTGTAAAAGGTATATAAGATTAAAAGGAAATTGTACATTAACTTGAACTAGATTGGCAAAAAAGTTTGATATTTCAATAAAATGTAAAGGACATTCTAACAGCATATGTTGTAGATCAGCTAGCTCTCCACATAAACATTCATCATTATCTACAAGTCCTATTTCTCTTTTGTAGACTGGAGTCAGACAGTGATTACTTCTTATTCGACAAATAGTTTTGATAAAGCCTTTGTTGGAAACTTGATTAAACCATGTCTTGATGGGAAGTGTAGGCTGGATTTTTTTGTAATAATTTCCTTTGTCTGAATTATTGTATTGTTCCTGCCATTTCGTCCGTTTGATAGATCTCATAATAGAAATTATGTCTCCCATAGGAAGTTGATAAGTATGCAGAGTGGATTCCTTCGTTGTTGCTTTTTTAGCCAGATCATCTACTATTTCGTTGTTTTTTATACCAATGTGTGCTTTTATCCAACACAATATTATATTTTTGCCCGATTTCAAAGCTTCACTGTTCATTGCTATGATGTCACTGATGATATAATTTTCTGCAAAATTATGTACATTATATTTCAATGTCTTTACAATGCTTTGGCAGTCTGTAAATATAACATAATTGAGTTCTTTTTGATTAATACATATTTTGTATGCTTCTTTGATTGCAATAAGTTCAGCTGTGAAAATTGTCATTTTATCAGGTAATCTGTTGTTTATTTTTATACTTTTTTGTGGGTAATATATAGCATATCCAACTTTTCCTTCCATTTTTGAACCATCCGTATATAATTTCTGATAACTCCCCCAGTTTTTTTGTACACACTGAAGGTGGTCTATTTTAGTAAGGAAGTCTGTCGCACGAATATTACTTAAATGACAGTTAACTGGAGATAAATAATCTTCATAATTTAGCTTTCGAGACGAGCTTTGTTCAATTTGGTGTATGTCGCCAATGGAATTAGAAACGTTGAGGAAGCTTTCCACAACTAAAAGCAGTTTCTTTTTTTCCCAGTAATAATGAGTTAGGTATGAGGTGGTTAAATGAACAATTTTATTTAATAGCAGTTTATCGTTAACCGCTGTTTTAACTATAAATTTCTCACTTAGGTATTCCCTGCGTAATGAAAGTGGAGGTTCATTAAGCTCACATTCCATGACCAATATAGGTGTGCTACGAAGATAACCAGTGCATAACCTAAGTGCCTTATTTTTGATCCTCTCGATTTTTTGGAGTACAGAGTTTGATGCTGAGCCATAAAAAATAGATCCATAGTCTAAGATTGATCTTATCAAATTTCTGTATAGTAATATTGATATGTTTGGATCAGCTCCCCAGTTACTGGCACTTACAGTCTTCATGATATTCATTGCATTTTCCATTCTTCGTAATATGTAATTTGTGTGTTCTTTCCAATTTAATTTGGAGTCTAAAAATACGCCAAGAAATTTTATTGAAGTTTTATAAGGAATACTAGTATTATCAAATTGTAGATGGCTTTGAGGAACATATCGTTTTTTAGTAAAGGTAACAATGGTTGATTTACTCTCTGATATTGTTAAGTTATTATCGGTAGCCCATTTTTTTATAATATTCAATGTCGATTTAAGGTAGTTATTACATCTATCTATTGACTTATTTTCTGCATATATCGCAACATCATCAGCGTACTGTAGGATTTTTATGTGTTGAGGAAGTTTAGTTTCTAAGTCAGCAGTATACAGTATATATAATATAGGACTTAGGATGCTACCCTGAGGTAGTCCCAAAGATGTGTATCGGGAGTTAGATTGATCTCCATTTAATCTAACGTGAACTGCTCGATTAATGTATAAGTTAATGATGTTCCATGTTACTATCTCGGGTATTCCTATTTCCAACATTTTCGCGTATAGTATGTGAAGATTAACGTTGTCGTAAGCCCCTTTTATATCTAAGAACAAAGCACTAACTGCTTTCTTATAAGTAAAGGAACTATAAATGTCTATTAAAAAGTGGCAGAGGCTATCTTGTGTGGATTTACCTTTTCTAAAACCAAACTGACTTCTTGGTAATAGGTCGTTCTTTTCTAGCCAAAATTCCAGACGGTTTTTAATAAGTCTCTCATATGTTTTTAGTATACAGGAAGCCAGACCGATTGGACGGTAAGAATCCCAATTCTTTGATGATTTTCCTGGTTTTAAAACCGGGATAATAGTGTAAACGTGCCAATCGTCAGGAATCTTTATGCGGCGCATCCAAATTTCATTATATATATTTAGTAGTGCAGCCTTACCAATTCTTGAAAGATTTGATAGCATCGAGTAATGGATATTATCGGCACCTGGTGCTGAATTTGAGTTTTTCTTCAACGCAAAGTTTAGTTCAGTGGCAGAAAATGGTTTGACTAGGAAACGGATTGGTTCTGGATAGTCGTACAGAGCATTTAGTTGTAAATCAGGAATTACTAATTCTGCAGACGGCGGTGTGATATTTTGATGGAACTCTTCTATCCACGAAGCTTCCGACAGAATAACAGGGACTTTGTTCTTTGTTTTTCTATTTTTTATTCGGTTAACTTTTGACCATACATCTTTAATAGGGACTGACCTATTTAGGGATCCGACATAATCTCTCCAGCTATTTCTTTTAGTTTGTTTAGTGATCTTCTTGACATGTGCATCATCTTTTTTATACTTAAGTAGGTTTTCATGGTTTGGATTTTCTTTGAATATACAAAAACTTTCCTGTCTTCTTCTGACTGCTTCTTCACATTCTAAATTCCACCAGTATTTTCCTCTGGAAGTCGGTTTTTTTATTTTAAATTTGGGGATGCAGTAGGATGCAGTTGTATTTATATTGTGCAAAATTTGTTCATAAGAATTTATATCTTTAAATTGAGAGAATACATCTTCCGAATACTGTTCATATAATTTCCAGTCGGCATTCTTTAAATTCCACTTTTGTGAATATGGATTATATGTATGAGTTGGTTGATCCTCTAACTCTACTCTTATAGGTGTATGGTCTGAACCAAATAGGTCTTGAAGTGTTTTCCAAGTGATCAGGTGGTTTAAGTCAGGAGTACAAATGGTCAGGTCTATTGCCGATTTCGAGAAGTTCCTAAAGAAAGTAGGAGAGCCATCATTTTTGAATATTAAATTATTATCGTCTATACAGTCCATCAAGATTTTACCTTTCATATCTGTTTGGTTGTCTAGGCCCCAGGCAATGTGGTGAGCATTAAGGTCACCTCCTATTATAAATGGTCTTTCCATAGATGTTATGAAATTGTTCCATTGTTGTAACAATAACTTGGTTCCTAGGGGAACATACATAGATATAAATGTGACAGTATATGACTTAAACTTTATTTTTATTGCTACTTTATTGACGTTTATTAAATCTACTTTCATGGTGACTTCCTCGTAATATAGGTTTGAATTTATTAAAATTGCTGAGCCACCGCCAACAGTTACTGAAAAGCGGTCGTCTCTGACAATATTGTACCCGTGAAAGTTATAATACTTTTCTGGTTTAAATCTAGTTTCTGATAATAATGCGATATCAACTTTCTGGTCTTCTAATAGGTGGATAAGGTTTTCTCTATTAGAGTTAGCCGATCTACAATTCCATTGACAAATTACCAATCTATTCATTATTATATAAGAGAGAACTTAAAACTGATTGAATTGAATTTACTAGAACTGATTTTTCTGGAATTTCAAAATTTTTGTGATTTATATTAGAGATAATACTTGTAACTATATTTGATATTAATTCTGTTAATTCTTTTGATGGTTCATGTATTTTAGATCCTTGTTCTGGATTAAATGTAGATTGATACGAAGAAGAGGTGATAATACCACCAGGTCTGTTGGACATGGGGTTTAACTTTATTATTTTTTGATGTTCCATTGTTACTTGGTCTGGTGAGGAAGAGATAGGTCGTTTGTATTTTGGTGGTTTTATTATTGTATATCTATTTGAAACTGAAGGTAGAGCGAACTGATTGGAAGATGTTTGAGACGTGGACAATTGAGTAAAGGAATATGAAGAGGATGGTGCATTCATATTTGGAGTTTGATGAGAATTTATTGAGGAATTATTGGCTGCTATAGATGCATAAGTTATCTTAGGAAAGAGTTTAATTGTTTCCTTAAAAGATAAGCTGTTTTCAGACATATAATGTTTTATTTTCTTTTGGCGATCAAATTCTGGGCATATCTCCCATTCATTAGTGAAGTGTTCACCTTCACAGGATAGACATTTTTTGTTAAACGATGATAAAGAACAAGAATCGGAAAGGTGAGATTCATGACACTTAAAACAGCGAGGATTACTTTTACACTGCTTACTCATGTGCCCATACCTATAGCAGTGGTAACAGATAATTACCTTTTGCTGGTATTTTTCAACAGTGTGTAAGACATGATTAATTACTACATACTTTGGTATATTCTGGCATTTAAAAGACACAATAACTGATTTTGTTGGATTAAATATTACTTTGTCATCTGCTACTATTTTTCTTGTTATTCGTTTCACATACTCAACCGAGAATTTGCAATGGTGATCAAATTCCTTTATTCTATTTTTAAGATATTCTTCCGATATATCTGAATCTATATCCCTTACTACACCTAGTTTAAACAATTGAAATTTTGGAATGTATGCGGTCAGATTTTTTTGAATAAGGAATTTGGAAGTAACTAAAGCATTTGCGCTACTATAATTTTTAAATGAGACCCTAACTCGGTTGCGTCCGATTGAGTCAATTTTTTTTATATAATTGTCAATTTCTGGATGTAACGTAAATAGGATCTCGCCTATTTTAACAGCGTTTAATTTTCCTGTAAAATTTAAACTGGAGTTTTCAATGAAAATGTAAAAAGGTCCTAAATCAATTTTTTCGTATAAATAAACAGGCCTGGTTTTTTCTGGTTGATCTGAGTTTACTAAAGTATTTTGTTTTTCATTAATATTGTTAAGATTAATACTACTACTTATCTTATTTTGAGGCTGGTTGGGTAGAAATCCATTTAAATCTTGTAAATCACAGCTACTATCCATCGAATTCTCAATATCAGGCGGTTCGCCTCCACTAGATGACTCCATAGAGGAGTTTTCAAGTAACGTTTAACTTATGAACACTTTCAAAATGTAAACTAAATAAGGAAAAGTTTAACAAAACTAAACAAACTAAATTAGAACGGTATAAATCAAATAATCCGCCAAAAATTAATATTTTTCGGAGAGATTTCCAAATTTAAATTAACTTTGACATTTATTTTGAAAGAAAAATATAAAATATTAAAAAAAGTTAGCAGTCTTGAATGATCATTCATACCGAGTACACGTATAATTACAGGTGCTTAAATAGTTAAATAAACCAATTTCATACCGGGCTAAATTAATAAAATCTCAGTGTTGTGAAGTGTTTATTGTTTTTGTTTAGTGTTTATACGGTGGTGGTTTACAATGGGTGAAAACTGATATAAAGGGGAAATAGGATCCCCTGATAGGAACTGAAGAATCCCCTGATAAAGGGGAAACCCAAAACATAGACCAGGAGGAAGAAAGCGACAAGACCAAGGAACCAGAAAAACAAATCGAGCTGTTCAATCTACAAAAAAAATATCACTACACCGATGAGGTATATGTATTCATAGAAAAAATAAATGAGGAGCAGATTGGAAAAATTCACTCTATGGGGGTAGGTCACATTACATAACAAATTAGCATTTAAAATATTCTTAGTATTGACAGAGTAGGAAAAATAGGGTAAGATTGCAACTTAAAAGCCCCAAAGTACCTAGTTAAGAATGAGAATTTAAAAGAGAAACAACTAAAAGCATACATTACAAATAACCTGCTTCAAAGAAAAGACATTATAAAAAACGTAGATACTTCTTACAGTGATGAATATATTTTCGAAAATATAATATCCAATAGATCAATAACAGAAGTCACTTGATTTAAAAGGAAAATTGATACAAATGGGAAAAAGCATATAATATTATGTACCTAGACAAATGGTATTTACTTACTTTTGAAGGTAGCATTTTACCTAGATATGTAGGTGTATATAAACAGCGTGGCCTGTTCCGTAGAACAATCTGCATAGAGTTATCCAATGCTTTAGAGACCCGCAAGACTTAATGTAGAGAGCATAATCTTTTGGGCCGTACCCATCATTTATACCTACTCACATCTTAGTTATATCACTATTCTCTTTACCTATATCAAAAGAAAAAGGATGAACTAGTTTCTCTACTAACTTCTCTACTAAATTTTATATAGATTTGCATAGTAAAGAAAATGTAGTTAATATGGATTAGAGACCCGCAAGACTTAATGTAGAGAGCATAATCTTTTGGGCCCTACCCATCATTTATACCTACTAACATCTTAGTTATATCACTATTCTCTTTACCTATATCAAAAGAAAAAGGATGAACTAGTTTCTCTACTAAATTTTATATAGATTTGCATAGTAAAGAAAATGTAGTTAATATGGATTGACGAAAGAAAATATTGTGTTGTAACAAACTAAAATACCTAGTTGTGCTGTTAGACATAACTCATATTATATGATTGTGCTATTTTTAACATAAGTCTGGAAAAACAATTTTCCATACTTTGTTATACAGTCATACTTAGTTACTATAGGTACTAAATTTACAACCAAGATGCAGTAGAAATAAACAAACCAAGCCACGTTAAATGCTACTAGCAGCACTCCCAAATCATAATTTACAATGGATAAACTTTGGAAATCATGATTTGGGATTTACAAATTTATATACTAGTACGTTCTTTAACGGTAAAATATTGCAAAACCTCTAAATTTTAAAGAACCGCTTGGATTGACATGAAATTTGTCATACACATAGCTAACAAGACAAAAAAAAAGTGATATTGTGCCGATATGTGCTTTTGCCCCAGGGGTGCTTTTCACCCCCTCTTGGGGGTGAAAAAGTATTCGCCCAAAGTAAGTCCAGAAATTGATAAACTGACTAATTTTAAGTAACTTTTGTTCCATAGAGTTTTTTTCACTAAGTACATACTTTTCGAGTTATTTGACAGTGAATATGTTCATTTTTTCAGCAAAATAACCACGCTTTTAGACGGTTTTTTGCAAATAACTAAAATTGTAAGTATTTTGTCGAAAAAACATTCATAGCAAAAATATAGCCTGTAAAATTTTTAAAAAAATGATGTATACATCACGTGTATATACCTAGTAGAAGCAGAGTTATAGCTAATTAAAAATAGGTTCATATTCGTCAAATTCCAAATGGAATAATTTAACGTGAAATAACCAAAAATGAAGCACATTTCGGGGAAAACTCATTACAACTTATGTAAGTGTTTAAAAAAAGCTTCATTTTTGTTTTATAAAAAAAATTTCTAGCATCAAAAGTAAACAAGTTACGCTCAAAATAAAGTTAGTCCCTTTTTTTTTGGTAAAACAATCGGGAAAATCACCCCCTAATTAGTATCTCAACTGAACTTAATCGTTACGACTTCACAAGTTTCTTGACTCGTGTATGTATTGTTTATACGATCTGTAAGTTTTATCGATTCAAAGTCCTTATTTTTGAAAGGGCTGTAGTTAAAACGGGTTGAACGAGTCATTGAGTTGAACACTCTCATAAAATGCAATAAATATTTTTAAGAAATATTGAATGATTTTTTTATATAGTTTTATTCAATTTCTGAAAATCTATAGTTTTTGACTTATGTTCTTTAGTCTAACGACCCTAAAAATATGCTCAAGCAACAAACTATGTCGTTGATTTATAATCTTACTAAACATTACCCTTATAATACAATGCGTACGCACATCTCAACGCCTTATTTGAGGAAATTCAGAGCTTTAACACTACTTATTATTTGGGACTTATTTTAAAAGATTTTAAAAAAATTTTAAGACATTTCTCAATTTGTTAATGTTTATTGTGTTTTTATTTAAATAATAATATTTTCTGTAGTCCGTAAATAATATCGTAGGTGTATAATTCGATAAATCCATGTTTAAGTCCCGTAAAATGTAAAATCTTCATTTTATACACTAACTGCTCTAAACAAGATAATAAATAATAAAATCTTTATTAAAAGAAACATACCTATTACCTATACTAGTAAGCTTGTGTATTCATCCAATGCATAATCGAACCGCCCCTAAATCCGTTTTATGACGCCGCAATTACTTTTTAATCAGACCATTAAATTTACTCGGTATACACGTGTTTCAAAACCACTGAATAATGGACTGGTTTTCCTGTTTTAATCGATAAATGCGCCACGCGCGCAGATTGCCACAATGTGTCTATTTCACACATTTTGTGTTTTGTGAAAGACAAACTTTAAGTAAAGGGGGTGATTAAATTATTAGAGCCACCTAGTAAAATTCTAAAAAAAAGTAAATTTTTTTGTACAAAAATGGTATATAATTGAGTTCGATAATATATTAATTCATTTGTTTCCATTTGATTATTTTGTAACATTTTATAAAAGTACAATAGATAGTCTGACGATAGTGACAACACAGCAAGCGTGGCCATACGTGACTCAGGTGCCATTGTTTTGTTTGTCAGTGCTGCCGAGGTGCCCAGCCTAGCTTGCAGCTCGTGTGCGGAATATTTTGTATTTTTGGCGTTTTTAGAGTTATAATAAATAGTTTCCATTGCTCTCTAGAGATATTCTGTCAGTAGTATACTATTTTTTGTAAGTTTAGCAAATACTGCATCTTCGTTATACCAGTGGTACCAGAACATCATGGGATAAGCCAAAGACATCTTACCGATGACTATAGCGGAAATAAAAACTTCATTATTGAACACCAATCACTTTAACCCTTAACTACAGACATCCCAATATTACCACGTAAATGCCGATGCCCGGTATTTTTTACCGGTTATTTTAAAATAGATTCAAAATATAAAGTTATTAATAAAAAACAAAAAAATATGCATTATATGTTTTTCTGGAGTCTCTCTAGATATGGGAAAAATGGTAAAATGAGTGATTTTAATAATATAATACAAGATTTTTAAAGAATAATCTATTAAACGAGAATTTTGGTGACATTTTTGGTCTATTGAAACAAACGGCCATAAATGCTATGGACAAAAATTTAGACTTTTTTTAACAAATAAACGTAACATAGAATCACAAAGGAAATATAAAATAGCATCTACGAAAATTTTTATATCCATGAAAAAAAAATTTGCAAGGGGTAAAATTATGTTGTTCTGAAGCTATTTCCTTGTGGTATTTTTATAATAAATTATTTTTAATGGGAAATAAGCCACAATTTTACCAAAAAAATGATTTTATTAACGTTTCGAAGCCAATAGAAAGAAAATACCACGATTAGTAAGTCAATAACATATCGAGTTAGTACAAATTTTATATTTTAGTATTTCTTATTGTATATCTATATATTATTAATATTATTTATAATTTAAACATATTAAAGTCAGAATTTGGTATTAGTTTTTTGAAAGTAAATTAAATGTAAGACTAAATACTTACGATGTCGGGATAGTATCACGAGGTTTTTTCCTGGTTTTCCCTCGTGATTTACTATGAAATTTCTAACGCGAGAATTTTACTGTCATCGTTGCATGTGGTTGTCTTTTTAAAGACAGATCACATTATCACATGCTATGATTTTTTTGTGACGGATATTCTTGAGTTGGGATTGATTTCATGTAATCGAATGAATATCTCTTAGTAAAGTCGTCCCAGGAACGCAACTCATAAATATTGGCGATGTCATTTTAATATCTTCTACTTTAAAATATATAATATACGTCTGAATTGCCAATATAAATGAGTCAAAATTTTAAAATAACTTTTAATTCGAAATATCTCAGTAGCGTACTATTTTTTCTTTAAAAAAATTTAGGCTATTACCCGTAGGCGCGCCAATGATGAATACAAAATTCTTAATTGTATGTCAAAAATGCGAAATAACTACCTTCTAAAACTCATCAAATTTGATTTTCATAGCTCAACTGGTCTTAGAGCAATTAATAAATTGGCAGTTTGAAATAAAAATCTCAACAGCCGGTATCTCGGAAACGAAGCATTTGCGGACATATGTTTATCGAGCAAACCGGCATTATTTTTTAATATCCAATTAGCCCTTAAAATTTTTCACACTTATTTACTAACACCCTGTATAAATGAGTCAGAAATAAATTATTAAAAGAATTTTTTTACTTAGCAACAACATTTTTGTTTATTTTAGTAGTATTTTGTATTTTGACAACGAAACCCGATTTGGGCTTCGAAACGTTAATAAAATCATTTTTTTGGTAAAATTGTGGCTTATTTCCCATTAAAAATATTTTATTATGGGTACAATTATCACAGAATTAAATGGCAATTCCATTTTTGCAAAGTGGCCTTAAAATTTTTATCTTCAAATTTAACCTTCATTGAAGGTCCAGGATGACTTCCACAGTCAATTTCTTTACTTTTTCCCTAAAAACGCAAAAAAATGATATAAACATTTCAGATTTACAAATATAGTACTCATATAAAAATACTTCCTTAAAACAGACATCCGGTAATTTTTACCAGTTAAGATTTTTGATGTGTGCTAGAAAAGAAAATATTGACAATACACACTACACGCTTTGACTAGCATTGTTATACAAACTGCCCGAGAGGTACACATGAACTTGTAAGTGGTGAGGTTACCACGAAATCCACATTTTGGGAATGCCCGCCGGTAAAAAATACCGGATCTCTGTAGTTAAGGGTTAACAGAAAAATAGCATCAATTAAAGTTACAAGGGCAACTGTGGACAGTATAACGAATAAACTTGACGAAAATTTGGATTTGACTCCACGGCGCAAACAAAAATATGGTCGAAAAACATTACAACTCCACGAGATGAAAGAAAAATTCTAGATATTGACTTGGCAAACAGAAAACAATCTCGAAGGATTTTAACGAAAATGGTGCAGGAGTCTGGCATCAATATTTCACCCATGACAGCTTGTTGGCGAATAAGTAATCTGGGATTCTCAACCTGTTGACCTGCAAAAAAGTCGCTACTTGCACCAGCCATGAGGAAAAAACACTTCAATGGACTAAAGGTAATAAATATTGGTCCATTGATGATTGTAATCAGGTAAATAATATTACTTAACATTGTTTTTCTTTTATGTAGTTTACAGTTGATCAATTTGTTTACGACTCTAAAATAATAATATTCCTGTTTTTTTTTTCGGACGAATCTACCGTGTAGATCCTCATGGATATATCTAAATTTGTGAGGAGAAGACCTGGAGAAAAACATAAAGCGGACTGTAGTGAAAAGACGCTAAGGCACCCCCTTAGCATCATGGTGTGGTCTATCATACCCAGTCAAGGAACTGGTAGACTCTACATTGTCGAAGGAACAATGCGGCAGGACCAGTACTTGAGAGTACAGCAAACACAAATTCTTTCCCAGGTCCAGGAGTGATTCCCAAATAAGAGTTTTACGTTTATACATTACTCGGCGCCTTGCCACAAGGCAAAAATTGTTACAAAATTCCTTGCTGAAAACCAGATAGAGGTGCTCGACTGGCCTGGCAATTCCCCAGATCTGAATCCAGTAGAAAATCTTTGGAACCTCATGAAGAAAGAAATTTATAATGACATTATGACCACAAAGCCTCAATTGGTCGAAAGCTTAATAGCAGTATAGCACACGCTATTTTTTTATTGATATACTTTGAAACCATGTGTCATTACTACAAAAAATTTAAATAAGAGCTAATAATGTAAAATAGTAAAATTTGTAATGTACATCAGTATACTTTTCGTTATTATGGTAATGATAAAAACAAAAATTAATTTATAATCTGTCACATAATATTAATTGAGGGGATTAGATGCTAAGGGGTACAAGTGACAAAATATTGTAAACTGAGTTACGTGCACAAAATAATACTAGATAGTATTAAAAATTTAGTAGGAAAGAGATACTGGCGAATTAAACTACTGGTGGCGACATATCGCAGGTTCTAGTTTGACTACTTTAGAAATATTTAAAAACAGTTTGCGGCAAACAGGTATAACTTGAACTTCACTTGTAGCCCTTTGCCTGTAAGGTGTTGGATATTATTTTTGGTGATTTGGTTAGTATCTTTGCAAATCAAGCCCTTAAAAAAGTATTCAAAATAACTGAAATAATAACACAAAATGTAAGTAAGTTTTCATAAATAAAAATGTTTAATTTTTACGTAATTTTTCTTTCATTTTAGTTTAACTTTATTTTATTTAAGAAATTTTAAGGTTTTTAACACGGGAGCAGTCGCGCTCATTTCTGTAATGTGAACAGTCGCGTGTTAGATTTTATCTCACAATACGAATTTAAATACGAATTTACAACAAATTTTTATTTTATAGTAATTCTGTTTACTTGCTTTGTTAGAAATATTATTTCAAATAATTATTAAAGCTAATTGGCTCCCCCCAAAGCCATGAATTCCACAAAAAAAATACCTACGCATTACTACACACTTCCTCGAGGCACATACGAAATTTTTTCAAAATTTCCAAATTTTTCATCAGGTTTTCGCGAAAATGGAGAAAATATTAGATTTTATCTAACGGCGCGACTGCTCGCGGGTTAAGTGGCAAAGAGAAACAAGTGCAAAATTTGAAGCAGAGGGGTACAAGTGCGGACGTTTTTTTCCAAATTTCAAATATTTGGAATGAAAATAAATACTTACTTTACAATAGTTATTTTCCTAACAAGTGCAGAAAGTCATTATTTTCCGCACGCGACTGCAGTTTGCCGAACGACGCGAAGCGGGAGTTCTCACTTCGTTCGGCGCGTAATATCGGGCGCGTCAAGAAAAGTCATGCTTCTCCGCCTCATAAAGTAATATACTATTACAATTAGATAAATAAAAGGTCGGATAGGGACGTTTCATCGCCGCCGGTTCATCGCCGCCGTTTCGATGCCGCCGGTTCATCGCCAGTCCATTTCATCGCCGGCCGTTTCATCGCAGGCCGTTTCATCGCCAGTTAGTCAGTTGATCTTGTATTATGGGAGATGACACGACACGACGTTAAATTCAGTTCAAAACTTATGACAAATAAATAGATAAAAAATATTATTACATAATGTATTAATTTACCGTTCTATTTCTACTTCCCCTAAATTTGATACTAAACAGTATTAAATTTGTAGTGTTAAATTATATTTTATAATATAAAAGTTTAAAAGTCTATTAAAAGATTAAGCATGGCAACGGGAATGATCATATCTCGCATTTCCTAGAATTCCTAATTAATACTAAAAATAAATAATAAATGTAACTGTCGAAAATTGGTCGAAAATTCGGAAATATATCAGTAAGCGATTAACTGACTGGCGATGAACCGGCGGCATCGAAACGGCCGGCGATGAATCGGCCGGCGATGAACTGGCGGCATCGAAACGGCGGCGATGAACTGGCGGCGATGAAACGTCCTAGACCCATAAAAGGTATAGAATTAATTCAAAATAAGTTCATAAGTGATTAACTCGCTGTAGAATTTACTATGTAAATTTAACTTTTACTTCGTTTTTCTCAATTGAACCATTTTATCACTTGTACCACTTAGCATCTGATCCCCTCAATTTTTATTATTGGTTGTATAATGTATATTGCTTAAAAATGAGTTCTAACATTCATTATTTATACAGTAAAGCAGAATCGCGGTTAATACACCGTAAAAATCGGAAGACGCTTTTAAAAAAGGATACATGTTCATTAAATGGATGAAAGATCAAAAGGTAATAGATACAGATAAATGAGTTGTGCTTGATTACATTCAGAAAAGACCGGAACAGTACAACCCCATGGGCTTCCGAGAATGTCGGTATTATTAATTTGTACTGCATTTTCTCTGATTTAGAAAACGGAAGTTTAAATATTTCAAACAATGCCAACTGTATTTTTCACATTCATTTAAAATATTAAGATTTTTAAATATTTGTATAAAGCTTTTGACACACTTCTTATAGTCGGTTCATTAAACTCGGGCACAACCGGCTGGTGATTTTAGTAGGTAATTTTTTTTGTTTTTGGCCAATTTTGCCAATATTGGCACAGTTACTAACTATTTAGTAATTATTTTTTTTTGCCAATTTTACTAAATTGGCAAAATTACTTACTAAAATCTCTAGCCAGTTGTGTCTGAGTTTAGCGTACCGACTATAGTAATATTTTATTTATTTGACGTTACAGGATATGTACTCCTGTCAGGTCAGATCAATATTTAAAACTGTTGATGTTGCCATGGTAACTTTAAAACACGCGCGTTTTGAAAGTTGAATTTAAAGGCGCTGAGCCGTACTTTAAATAAGTAAAATGGGGTATCAATAAAAAAATGGACTGCCAAACTAACGTCAGAACGTGTATGTATCGATCTGTAAATTGGTGCCGAAATTTGTAATTACTACTGTAAATACTAGTTATCAAAATTAGTTTTCGCTCAAATAGTGACTAATAACAATTGTGTTACGTGTTAATCATCAAGAACAAGCTGTAACTTTGGTCAGTAAGAGATGTTTTACTTAATAATCTTCCAACTTAAACACATTCAGTGTCAAACTGTCAATAGTTTTTCACTGTTGCTATCCCGTCCCAACGGACGCCAACGGTTAGGCAACCAGTATTTCACCAGTTAGGCAACCAGTATGGCAACAGTTGCCATTAAGTCATTGAAATGTGATCAACTCAATTTTGATCCCACGTGTTGGGAAACCTGTATACCTTACCTTAGGGAATTATCCTGTTTGCCATGTGACCATCACAGGCCTTTTTATCGAAGTATGCACTTTTAAGGCATCTATATTATATGTAAAGGGTTTTTACCCAGATATTTTTCTTTTGTGGCTCAGCTAGCATCCAGTTTATCGAACAATGATGATGATTTTTTATAAAAATCGAAAACGTTTTGTTGTGATGTAGCCTTTTTAAGGGATTTTTAATAAAAAAATTTTATACCTTTTACAAAGGATTTCTTTCCAATTTACATCATATTTTTCAGAAACGCTACGTGCTGCAATCGCTACCTGCATGATATTATGCTGCGACCTTTATACTGTTTCTTAGAGCGTTTCTAATGTTTAACAATAAAATAGTTATTTTTCTACAACCACTATTCAAAGTGCACTTTTCTGCACGGTTTTATGTTAGCAAACTTGATATTTTCTCACAGTATAAGATATTTGACATTAGTGTGCAGAAAAGTGACGTTTCTGTGCCGCAAAGTGACGTTTCTGTGCCGCAAAGTTCTTTTCTGCACAGTTGACTACCTCATTCTGAGTAACGTTATATTCTGTTTACATCCGTGGACTACCGCATTCTGAGTAACGTTATATTCTGTTTACATCCGTGGTTAAACTTTAGACAGATATATAACCTATAAGACAATTATTATATTTAACTATAGCATAGAAACTAAATTATGGATGTTACAACTGTTTTATTTTACAATTTTATTCTTATTAAACATTTTATAATTATCAAATAACCAATAAGGATTTAGCAACCTGTGCAAGAGACGTCAAATGAAGTAGGTTTTGTGTAAATCCGTGACTGCATAAATATAATGTCAATAATGTGTAATAATTGTTTAAATTTAAACAAATTAAGGCAGTGCATTAATTTTTTAACTGATTTCTGTGCAATTTATTTGGGTATAAGGAATTTAAATTGATTAGTAGGTATTAATTAAATACAGTTTAAAATTTATCACATAGGTACCTATTAGGTATAATTAATCGTCGTTTGGAAATTATGATTTTTATTTTTAGGAAAAACTGTGCTTGTAGAAAAAGTATAGTGTGAAACACGTGCAGAAAGGTAATTTCTCACTCGTTTGAATTGCGGCACTCGCTGGCGCTCGTACCGCAACTTTTCAAACTCGTGAGAAATTAGTACCTTTCTGCACTTGTTGCACAATATACTATTTGCTAACAAGTGCAGAAAGTCATTCTTTTTCGCACGCGACTGCAGTTTGCCGAACGACGCGAAGCGGGAGTTCGGCAAGCAGTCGAGTGCGCAAAAGAGAATTTCTGCAAGAGTTAGGAACAATATTTTTTCTAAGAGTCTTTAAAAAATTACCAAATCCTAATCAATTAATTTAATTAGTATGAAAATATATACACAAATTAATTCTTTGACAAGGTTGTCAAAACCCACGGTTCTTAGACATTACTACGGTTGCCTAAATCGACTAACCAATGAACATTAAGGGTGAGATTACGTCACGAGAGTTTACTGTCATTTGAATCGTAATATGATTTTTTTCGAATCCTGAGAAAACCAAGTATTTTAGAAAAATTTAAACGCAGGATGCAAGATTTTATTACCGAGGACGGAAAGCCCCTTAGAATAAACAAGCAGATTCTATTGAATGAAATATTTGAAATTAAATATCACACTTCTCTTTTATTTTTAGCCCTGTAACTTATTAAAATAAACATTATAGAAGTTTTCAGGGACTTTCAGCCCTCGGTAATAATGTAGTCTTTCATTCTAAGTTTAAATTTTTTTAAAATATTTATTAGTTTTCTCAGGATTCGAAAAAAATGAATACAATTAAAACACATTGAGAATTTTGACATGCGTCAAAATTTTGCATTAACTCAATGTAAAATTCTGAACTGTTGAATTCTAGCTTCCCTAATAATTATTGTACATCAAAAGACGTTAGAAACTATTTGTAGAGGATTGAAATCTGTATTGGAAATAACTGTTAAAATTGGTCTACGTAATTAAACATATTCCAAAATTTTGTAAAAATGTAATACATTTTAGTTTTCAGCCCAAACTTAGGCCACACACAATGCAATAATGTTCACATTTTTGAACCGTCAATATTTTTATTTTATCATCTATTGTTTAAAAAAAAATACAATTGATAAGATACCCTCAGATGAGGAGAAAGGATTAATAATAAACATTTTTTTATTCAGTCAATGGTGTGAGCATTGTCAGTGAAATAGTAACGTGTGGCCTTACTTTTACACGCATACCTATTGTGGCAAATGTATCATATTTTTCAAAATTTTGGAATGCATTTAAATCGTAGAACAATTTTAACTTTTGATTTTAATACAGATTTTAACTCTACAAGTATTCTCTCATGACTTTTGATGTAAAATAATTAGGGAAGCAGGAATTCAACAATTCAGAATTTTACATTGAGTTTCCTATAGCCCTTTTTACGATTCACCACCCGATATAAGATAAAATGTGTACTATTTGTCTAATTAGTTCATAATAACACAAATAATACACATATATACACAATAACACACATTTAATGATCGAAAATCATTTAAAAATATGGGAATGTAAACTCTTGTGACTTAAAGTCAAAAATATAAGTATCCCCACCACCGTCGGACAAGACAACCGTAATAAAGTCTAATAACCGTGGTCAAAACCAAACTTTCAATATAATTAGTTAGCATGACGACGATCTTGGTTTCCATGACGATGATTCAAAACGACTGTTATTAGGTTTGTTCTAGCATCAGTTTCAAACGGTTTGAAACCATTAGCGAATAGTGGACCAGCGCGAGTAGAGGGGATAGCACTGGTGACTGTATTATGTTCTCTCACTGACTAACTGTTTGCTGACGGTTTCTGACTAGTTTGACTGTTTGCTAGAACAAACCTTATGTTTACCGATTTGACTTTCAAATATTATGTCAAAATAATTTTATTTCATCGAATTGTCGCGTTAATTTCATTAAAACAGGAACACAATATGATATAGTTGAAATAAATTAGTAAATAATATCTAAATATTAGTTTATTGCATGTATTATAATTACTTTAAGGCCATATTAACATATCTAAATTAACACGCGTACGAAAAAGTAAAAACCGCGTGCGGAAAAGTAACACGCGTGCGGAAAAATAACACACGTTCGGAAAAGTGAAACTTTCTTAACTAAAATGCGTGCGCGAAAGTAGACATTTTTGCACGCTCGTAGAAAAAAGCTTTTACAATTAGATAAATAAAAGGTCGGATAGGGACGTTTCATCGCCGCCGGTTTATCGCCGCCGTTTCGATGCCGCCGGTTCATCGCCAGTCAATTTCATCGCCGGCCGTTTCATCGCCAGTTAGTCAGTTGATCTTGTATTATGGGAGATGACACGACACGACGTTAAATTCAGTTCAAAACTTATGACAAATAAAATAGATAAAAAATATTATTACATATATGTATAAATTTACAATATAATTAGTTAGCATGACGACGATCTTGGTTTCCATGACGATGATTCAAAACAACTGTTATTGTCTACCGATTTGACTTTCGAATATTATGTCAAAATAATTTTATTTCATCGAATTGTCGCGTTAATTTCATTAAAACATGAACACAATAAGATGTATTTGAAATAAATTAGTAAATAATATCTAAATATTAGTTCATTACATGTATTATAATTACTTTTAAGCCATATTAACATATCTAAATTAACACGCGTGCGGAAAAGTAAAAACCAAGTGCGGAAAAGTAACACGCGTGCGGAAAAGTAACACGCGTGCGGAAAATGAAACTTTCTAAACTAAAATGCGTGCGCGAAAGTAGAAATTTTTGCACGCTCGTAGAAAAATTATTTTTCAAACTACAACAAAGCTAATAAATTAGTTTAATAATAGAGAAAATAATTTTAAAATTTATGCAGTCGAACCCGCTTATTAGAATACCTGTTAAAAGAATATCCCGCTTTAAGAAATAGAAATTTGAGGTCCAGAAATATTTCTGCTAGCCACCAATGATTGTTTATTAGAATATCCTGGTTATAGGAATAGTTTTGCTTGGCACGAAGGCTATTCCAATAAGCGGGTTCGACGTAGTAATACTTTATAATATTCTCAAAGTTTTCCCGGAATGCTCTTCTTTCCTTTTCTGAGTTTTCTAACAAGATAAAATGAAAATGGCTAGTTATAGTTTGGAATTTTGCAGTCCTTTGTTGACAAAATTATGTACTTTTCTAGAGATCCTGTCGAGCTGTTTTCCTTGATTAATTGGATGAAACTGTACTTGTTTTACTTAGAAAATTTTGTATTTGGTTAAGTTCTGAATTTAAACAGCTTTCCGCTCTGCTATGATTAAAGAAAAATAGACAGAGATATTCATTTAAACTAAAAGCTAAGAATGGAAAAAAGGTTATCTAAAATATAAAAATGTATGAAAGGAGCTGATGTAAAAAACTGACAGCTCCTTCAAACCAATTTAAATTATTTAAAATATAGTTGATTACTGCTTACCCTCAATGTTAGAATCATTGGACCGGTTTCTAAAACTTTTACTTATTGTATTTTATTTTTTTAAAAGTAAATTACTTGACATATCTATTTATATATTTTCTAAGGATTATATTGAGTTTGAAAGCAAAGTATATAAAACTAAGATCAGATAAACGGCTGTGTTGAGTGTTCCTTTCTTTTCTCTAACTTTCTTTCAGAATTTGCACACGATCAGCGTAAAATAAAAAAAGGATTGTCTCCTTAGCAAATAGATATTGTCATTAATACCTACTTGCCCAATAAATGACCGTTTTGTAGTGTAATTTGCAGGGGCAACTCCGAATTGCATGAAAATTTCTATTAGGTTCTACTTACCCTCCATTTCAAAGTTGATTTTGTGCCGTTGGTAGCTTTTACTTGGGGGGTGATGGTCAGCCCTTCTCGGGGGGTGAAAAACGCGTGTTTAAAATAAGCTTGGAAATAGATAAATTGACAGATTATAAGCAACTTCCGTGTAATAAAGCTTTTTAAATAAGTCAATACTTTTCGAAAAATATTGATTTTTCGACCACGTTTTCAGACAGTTTTTCGCAAATAACTCAAGAAGTAAATATTTTATCGAAAAAAATATTCTTAGCAAAAGTGTAGCATGTGAAAAAACAAAAAAAAATAGTACATCAGTAAAGTCTATAAATTAAGTAAAAGCAAAGTTGTAGCTCATGAAACATACGTTCTTATTCGTCTAATTCCAAATCGAATAATTCAAAGGGAAATTACCGAAAAATTACGCACTTCTCGGGTAAAGCTTATTAACATTTTTAAAGTATCTAAAAATTGAATGAATTTCAAATACAGGCTTCTTGCTTATTCCATTCAAAAACCAAATCCTTCGTATCGTAAGGGGTACGTTTAAGGATACTGTGAACTTGAAACCACAAGTTGTTTTTTACAAAAGTTTCTAGCATTAAAAAATAAACGAGTTACACTGAAAAAAAGTTGGCCCCTTTTTTGGTAAAAAAAATTGTGAAAACCTACCTCTATTTAGCACACTAAATAAAATTAATCGTTGCCGCTTTACCATTTATTTTAACTGTACCTAAGTGTATTGTTTATATGATCTGTACAGTCGGAAAAATGAAAGAATACCCATGAACGAACATATAAAATACGCTGTATTTTCCTGTCACCGTGTCACAAAGAAAATTGTCCAGTGCAAGTACATGTAACAATAATTATTACATGTACTTGCGCTGGCCAATTTTTTGTGTGACACGGTGACAGGAAAATACAGCGTATTTTACATGTTCGTTCATGGGTATTCTTTCATTTTTCCTATTGTAAGTTTGATTGGTTTGAAGTGCTTGTTTTTAAAAAAGTTTGGTTTTATAGTAAAAAAAATTTTCTAAAAGTTTTTGAAAAATTCCATTTTTTCAAAATAACTTTAAAAGTATTAGTGATAAGAAAAATCTTAAAGAGTAAAAAAATATAGGTTTTTTCATTATAAATATGCTAATTTTATTTGGTTTTTCCGTAAGACAAAAATTGGTTAATATAAGATATGGCTGTTCAAAATTTGCATACACTCATGATAAGTGGCCCGTTAAAGCTTTTTTAACTATCACCCTTTCAAAAACAAGCACTTTAAACCGGTGAGACTGACAGATGATATAAAAATTGATTATTAAGTAGATTGTTTGTAAAGCGGTAGCGATTAATTTCATTTGAAGAGCTAAAGACGGGGAGATTTTCATGTTTTTTTTTCCAAAAAAAAAGAGGGCCAACTTTATTTTTAGCATAACTTGCTTAATTTTAATGCTAGAAACTTTTATAAACCATTAAAATAAAGCTTTTTATAAACACTTTAAGAAAGCTTGAATGGTTTTTTCCCGAAAGGTGCTTAATTTCGGTGATTTCACCTTGAAATATTCGATTTGGAATTAGACGAATAAGAACGAATTTTTTATGAGCTATAACTTTGCTTTTACTCGATTGATAGACTTTACTGTTACACCATTTTTTTTTTGTTTTTTCTAAGCTACACTTTTATTAAGGATATTTTTTCGATCAAATATTTACTTTTTGAGTTATTTGCGAAAAACCGTCTGAAAATGTAGTTTTTCTGTCGAAAAATAAACATTTTCAATCGCAAATAACTCGAAAAGTATTAAGTTACGTAAAATACTCAATAGAACAAAAGTTGCTTAAAATCATGCAATTCGGAGGTGCCCCTGAAAATTACACGGTATCGCCGTATTTCCTGTTCATTTACTGGGCTACTACTTACAATACTTTATCGTGTCCAGATATGTCCTTCATAGAATTTCGGCCCACTATCTATGGAGCTACGTCGGTTCCATCTTTGTTGAAGAGCCACAAATCTTCGATGGTAAACCGATGAGGACCGTTTTTGCATGTAAGAAGATGTTATATATTCTTTGTTTTTCGGGAGTCGCAATTCACAATATCTTGGCCTATTTTCCCCCCATTTTACCATATTTGATTTTACTGGAGCGACCTCTATTCAAGGGGGACAAGTTAGGAGCGCCCACATGAGATTAATAGTGCCACATCAACTACAAAATAGTAAACACTATTGACGGCAGTCCCTGGAAACGTCTGCTATACTAGACGGCTAAAGATCGATTCTCACTATACATTCCGTTTATGTTCCATGCCCATTACACAGACCTCCCATAAAACAATCGATTCTCACTATAAGTTCCGTTTACTTCCCATACCCGTTCCATATACCTCCCATTATTTTAACCACCATTCTTAGTAGACGTCGCGTTTACTTTCAGTCGCCATTTAAATATTGTATTTTTTTTTCGGTTTGGTAACACTTTATCCATAAAATTTTTGACAGAAATATGCGTTTTTTTTCCGGTCTGACAAAATGTCGACTGAAGAAAATTTAATATTATATTGGATGGAAATAATGATAAAAATTAAAACAATAGTAACCAGTAGAGAACCAATCAGAAATAAAATAGAAATTGGTGACATCAGTATTGAACAAGTAATGGAAATAAAATACCTTGGAATTACATTGTCAAGCTAAGGAACTAGACAAAGAAGTGAGAAATCAAGTACAAAATTCAACAAGACCTGCAGGTTGTATTAATAACACTATGAGGCGAAACCGACATATTAACACTGAGATGAAGTCAAGAATTTATAAAGCCAGTGTACGACCAATAATGGCATATGCATCAGAAACAAGACCCGATACAGCCATAATACAAAGACTACTGGAAACGAGAATACTAGAGATGAAAAGACTGAGAATAAGTACAAGAAATATGCTGAGAGATCGAAAGAGGAGTAAAGACATTAGAAGAAAATGTAACTTACAATGTATAAATGAATGGACACTAAATAAAACAAAAAAGAATGGAACAACCACATACCAGAATGGAGAGACACGTGTGGTCAAAATAGCAAGAAATAAATTACCAATCGGTAGAAGAAGTATCGGCCGACCAAGCAAAAGATGGAGTGACAATCTTCCATAGAGGTTATCAATCAATCAATATATAAAGAGGAAGAAGAAGATATTGGATGAAGAAAATATTTCAATTCCTTGGCAACACCGGGCCAAAGTAATAATGTCTTTCAATGTATTATCACCGTATTTTTAATTTTCACAATTATTAAGGCATGCCAGATAAGTTCTGTAATTTTTTTGTCGTTTATATTATTTATTTCTACTACTTCGACTGAACCGATATGTAACAACATTCCCCCTATCCATACCCTACCTGACAAGTCACAACTTGTCATAGAAAAAATACGTGACTGAATAATAGCAATATTCACACTATCCATAGAATACACGAGACGTGGCGAAAAAATAAGTTGCCGATATTGAATGCAAGGCTTCAAGAATGGTAGGTAAACGCAATGGAAAGTGGGCATATACGCTGTGAGCTCGTACGTAGAGGGGATATTTACAAATTCGCGAGCGCCAGTAGTGACAAGTCTGTAAACCTTTACCGGAAATTTGACATAAATGTGAAAGTGATTAATTTAAAATTAAAATTAAAAACATTAATTATAAAAAATATTAGTTGGTCAAAGCTGTGGTATATATTTTTACCTTAAATATACTTACGTTTTAAATACTGAATTTAAGTTTTTTTAATGTTCCGTAATATGTAATTATAAATTAATCTATTATAGTATGGTATAGTTAGACCCAAACCCAGATATCCAAAGTGAAATTTATCCTCCAACACCAAATTGTTCTATATGGTCCACATAATGTTCAGAAAAAAGTCACACCATTTTGAGCGTCGGGTTTGGGGGGGAGAGGGGGGAGAAATCTGCAAATTCGTTGTTTTTTACGTTTCTCGTCAATATTTCTAAAACTAAGCGGTTCAGCATGAACAACCCTCTACACAAAATTGTTCTACATTAAATTTGAAATAAAAAAGGCCCTATGCATAACCCTTCTAAAATGAACGGTTCCAAAGTTACGGCGGCAGTATAGTATAATTGGTCCAAAAAAAGGCCTACCCCAGACATCCAAAGTAAAAGTTTTCCTTCAACACCAAATTGTTCTATATGGTCCACATATTGTTCAGTAAAAAGTTACACCATTTTGAGCGTCCGGTTTGGGGGAGAGATGGGGGAGAAAAGGAATGTTCTATAGAAAAATGTTCTACATAAAATTTAAAACAAAAAAGGTTCTATACATAATTGTTGTAAAATCAACGGTTCCAGAGTTACGGAGGGTGAAAAGTGGAGGTTTTCGATACTTTTTATATTTACCGATTTCTCCCCCCTCCCCCCCGCAAACCCGACGCTCAAAATGGTGTGACTTTTTTCTGAACATTATGTGGACCATATAGAACAATTTGTTGTTGGTAGATAACGTTCACTTTGGATGTCTGGGTTTTTGGTATAGTTATATCATAAATATTGCACAAAAAATATAAAAAGTATCGAAAACCTCGACTTTTCACCCTCCGTTACTCTGGAACTGTTGATTTTATAACAATTATGTATAGAACATTTTTTGTTTTAAATTTTATGTAGAATCATTTTGTATATAACATTGTTTACACTAAAGCATAGTTTTAGAAATATTGACGAAAAACTTAAAAAAACTACTAATTAACCGGCTTCTCTCCCATCTCCCTCCCAAACCGGACGCTCAAAATGGTGTAACTTTTTACTGAACAATATGTGGCCATATAAAACATTTTGATGTTGGAGGAAAACTTTTACTTTGGATGTTTGGGTTAGGCCTTTTTTTGGACCAGTTATACTATACTACCTCCGTAACTTTTGAACCATTCATTTTAGAAAGATTATGAATAGGGCCTTTTTTATTTCAAATTTAATGTAGAAGAATTTTGTATAGAAGGTTGTTCATGCTAAAACGCATAGTTTTAGAAATATTGGCTAAAAACTTAAAAAACTACGAATTTACCGATTTCTCCCCCCTCTCCCCCCAAACCCGACGCTCAAAATGGTGTGACTTTTTTCTGGACATTGTGTGGACCATATAAAATAATTTGGTGTTGAAGGATAACTTTCACTTTGGATGTCTTGGTTATGCCATCTTTTGGATCAACTATACTATACTATTATTCTTAGCGCCATCTACACGATAATTGTGAAAGTATCCGAAGTAAGAAATTCATATTTTATCAATAGAACGTCAAAATGATTAGCTAAATCTTAAAAAAATCGATTACAATTTAATTACTTTTTTGCGTTGTAAATATTAAGCGATAACAATTAAATAATAAATTTAAAAATTACCGGTGAAAGTTGAATTAGTAGTCCGCTAGGAGCGACACCAGCGAAGCTCAGAGCGTATAATCTATGATTTGTATTTAATAATATTTTATGGAAACGGAATGACACGGATATGGAAAGTAAACGAAAGTTATAGTGAGAATCGACCTTAGTACTTCCAACACCGGACCAATCCAAATCAGATTGTCACAAACGTTACATTAATAATCGGTTTGTTCCCACGGTTCTTAGACATTACTACGGTTGCCTAAATCGACTAACCAATGAACATTAAGGGTGAGATTACGTCACGAGAGTTTACTGTCAATTGAATCGTAATATGATTTTTTTCGAATACTGAAAAAACCAAGTAATTCAGAAAAATTTAAACGCAGGATGCAAGATTACATTATTACCGAGGGCGGAAAGCCCCTTAGAATAAACAAGCAGATTCGGTTGAATGAAATATTTGAAATTAAATATCACACTTCTCTTTTATTTTCAGCCCTGTAACTTATTAAAATAAACATTATAGAAGTTTTCAGGGACTTTCAGCCCTCGGTAATAATGTAGTCTTTCATTCTGAGTTTAAATTTTTCAAGAATATTTATTAGTTTTCTCATGATTCGAAAAAAATGAATACATTGAGAATTTTGACATGCGTCAAAGTTTTGCATTAACTCAATGTAAAATTCTGAACTGTTGAATTCTAGCTTCCCTAATAATTATTTTACATCAAAAGACATTAGAAACTATTTGAAGAAGATTGAAATCTGTATTGGAAATACCTGTTAAAATTGGTCTACGTAATTAAACATATTCCAAAATTTTGTAAAAATGTAATACATTTTAGTTTTCAGCCCAAACTTAGGCCACACACAATGCAATAATGTTCACATTTTTGAACTGTCAATATTTTTATTTTATCATCTATTGTTTAAAAACAATACAATTGATAAGATACCCTCAGTTGCGGAGAAAGGATTAATAATAAAGATTTTTTATTCAGTCAATGGTGTGAGCACTGTCAGTTAAATAGTAACGTGTGGCATTACTTTTACACGCATACCTATTGTGGCAAATGTATCATATTTTTCAAAATTTTGGAATGCATTTAAATCGTAGAATAATTTTAACTTTTGATTTTAATACAGATTTTAATTCTCTACAAGTATTCTCTCATGACTTTTGATGTAAAATAATTAGGGAAGCAGGAATTCAACAATTCAGAATTTTACATTGAGTTTCCTATGGCCCTTTTTACGATTCACCACCCGGTATAAGATAAAATGTGTACTATTTGTCATATTATTTCATAATAACACAAATAATACACATATATACACAATAACACACATTCAATGATCGAAAATAATTTAAAAATATGGGAATGCAAACTCTTGTGACGTAGAGTCAAAAATATGTCTCCCCACCACCGTCGGACAAGACAACCGTAATAAAGTCTAATAACCGTGGTTTGTTCCAACATAACGAAAACCGCCATGAGACGATTACGAAACTGCGCGCAGATAGCAAAATAATACGTTCCATGGGTTATTTTGTTTACTGCGCAGTTTCGTGATCGTTTCATGACGGTTTTTCGTTGTGTTGGAACAAACCTAATAATTATTCGACTATCACATGGAATGTATGATAATGTTTCAGTGGTTCTTCTACTATCTTATACTGTCCCAGTAGAAGGTTTCTTCGGTAATGTTGCATTAAAAGTATAAACTCAAGACTTTTGTAATACTTTTATAATATAAATCTTTATTATAATAGAGAATATAAATACCTTGACTCCCACACAACGAAAAATGGGACGCTAGATCGACAAAATTCTCAGATGATATACACTGGTTGGTTTAACTGGAAGTGAATGAATGGGGCACTGTGTAATCGAAAAATCTCCTCCAATGGGCAATAATGATCATTATTGTCTAAAATCCAGGTTCCTAGTTATTTTCAGTGGCGGCTGGTCAGGGTCGGCAAGGTCGGCAGTACCGACCCACACATTTATGGACACACTATAGACTTTTTAAAATATTTAATTCATTCCGAGTTTGTGTGACATAAAAAATATCTGTGAGATAATACAGACTTTTTTTTTGGGAGGTGAGAACCTTCTGAAGACCGTCTGGGAAGGTGTCCCAGGTGTGTTGGATTCAATCCGCCACGCTTCACCGTGACGGATCGCCTACCAACTAAACTCACCTCCTCTTTCTCCAGCCGACGGGTCTGGGACCACTCTTAGCGAGTATATACACTGACCCATCGACCTTACTCTTAACTCCCCCCTGGCACTTTTCGCGTGCGTTCCACAGACTAAGCCCCGGCGCAAATTAATCCTAAAGCCTGGGTTTCCTCGAAAGCGGCACCGACAAACAGCGATCGTAGCACTGCGATGAATTACGTCAGATTACGTTGAAAAATTCAAGGTTCTTCACTGGGGCAATGGAATGTGCAAGCTCAGCAAGCGGTAACTTCCAACGCATCCTTGGAAACCAACGCTATTATTTTGCATCGTACAGTTTTTTATGATGTCATTCATCGCAGTGTTACGATCGGAGGTTGTCGGCACCGCTTTCGACGAAACCAGCGCTTAAGCCCGACACAACCTGCGTCGGCTGACTGCGTAGACCGTTCTGCGCATCCTACTATCAGTTCATGCGTTCGCAGGTCGAGCTTGGGAAGGCCTGTCGTCAACGTACAGTTTTCTGGGCCTTGGGACGGGTGACTCACAGCCAGATGTATATTTTTACGTGTTTTTGTTTGCAAGATGGAAGTATCTGAAATGAATAAGCGGCGATATATTTTACACTATCTTTGTGAATAACATTTTATTGCTCTGTTGTATCAATCAGCACTACTCTACAAGTTTTCGTTTATTCGTTTTAATATTTTATTGCAATAGTAGGAAATATAATATATCTGATTAAAACAGTGAATTTTTTACATGTTAATTATTTTTTTATTTCTTGTGAAGTATCTAGTGTGGCTTTATCCAATAAATCAAATTTACGCGGTTACAAGAGCATATTATTTGAAAAATAAGGAGTACCATAAGGTGTCATAATTATAATCTCCTTTATACAGATCAAAAAATTGTTTAGTATGTATTTCTAAATCCACACAATCATTGGAAAATGATTCATGGTAAAAAATATCTATTAATGACACTGTTATCGACAAAGTCGATTAATTTTAAACTTGTCATCATATATTTATTAGACTTTTGTTTATCGTTAAAAATTAAATGATGGTTGTGAATTGTATCTGTTGTGTTATTTAATATTTTAGCAAAATACATAATCAGCAAAATTATTTAAAACATGCGAACCGTTTTGCAATCAAAATCAATGCAGTGTTTAATTTATGCTTGTTATTATAAAGGTATGTAGAAATAAAATACTCAGTGTAAGATATTTTTTATGCACCTGCTTATGATAAAATTCGATGTTTTCGAAAGTCATACCGGTACGACTACTAGGGACGTGTAAGATATTTTTAAAACGTTACTAGTTACAAGTACGGAACTACCGATTTTAAGTTGCCTACTCAATTCAGTAAATACAAGAATCAGATACATCAGTATTTTGTAATCAGTACCACTTAGAACCGGTATCACAAGTAACCGTTACATGTCCGCACTGATTTTGCGAACATGCGAACCGTTTTTGCAATCACAAACAATGCAGTGTTTTTATGCTTGTTATTATAAAGGTATGTAGAAATAAAATACTCAGTGTAAGATATCTTTTTATGCACCCGCTTATGATTAAATTCGATGTTTTCGAAAGTCATACCGGTACGACTACTAGGGACGTGTAAGATATTTTTAAAACGTTACTAGTTACATGTACGGAACTAAGCGTATGCTGCAACAATTTACTATAACCGCCAGAAAATTTAACATGTTAGTTTTCCCAAAACAGACAAAACGCATGGTTTTAACAGCACATCCAATAAAATATAAATTGGAGCTGGAGGGTCAGATAATAGAACAAGTGATGGATTTTAAATATCTAGGCATCACACCATCTAGCTACGGAAAGCTCGAAAGAGCAGAGGAAGACAAAGTGAACAAACACAGCCGCAGGTTGCATGAATGACACAATAAGGAGAAAAAAATATCGGAATATAAATGAAAATCAGAATTTACGGAGATGCAAGGTGGAGAACATTAATAACTAGGTAATAAACAGAAGAGGAGGATAGAGTGACCATATAAGCCGCATGACAACAAATAGGGTAGTAGGTAAGAATGGCGAGAGACGGTTTCCCAATATAGACCAAGAGGCAGCGCTGAAAAATCTATTTTTGCACGATTGATCATTTTTGACTGTTTACCGTGACAGATTTTACGTCAGTAGGTGACATTTACTAACAACTCGACGGTAAGTAATCCAACTCGACGGTAAGTACTCCAACTCGACGGTAAGTAATTCACTTACCGTCGAGTTAAAAAATCTCTTAATTTTAATTTATTTTTTGAAAGAATAAAGAAAGCTAACGAATTATTTATTAATATTGAAACTTATGGTACAATTTGTTAAATTATTTAATGAAATCCCACTTGTTTGGGCTGTGGTTTCACTTCTAACAGAAACTCCTGCAGAATCGCATACATTAGTAGTATCCAACATTTTTTCTTTTCAAATACGCGATCAAAGTTGAAAACTTGGAAATATCAATGCCATCATAAAGAAAAACGATGGATTTAATCATTGAATATTCTGCCCAGAGGCTTCCAGGAGCTTTCAACTGCATATGTCTTTGAGCGAAATATGCCAATAGAGTTTTTTCGTCGATTCTTAAAGTATTGCCTTCGCACCATTTTTAAAAACTTTGGTAGGTATTTTGATAACGGATTTTGGATTTTTCGGGAATAATTGCGGAACACCCTTCTTCCCAAGCCCGTTCAGTTCCTTCAAATTCACTTTCGCTAATATTTTAATTTATTATAATCAAAATTGTACTTAAAATTATTGGCAACTAAATAAAAACTCAATTCTCCATTGTTGTTATGCACCCTAGTTACTACCTAACAACCAAAGTATCTATCTTGATAAAATGAATGAAACTAGTCAATATGACGAAAATGTTTAATTTTATAATTTATAATGGTATCAGTCGTGCAAAAAACGTTATAAGCATGTCGAACGTTAAGGGTAACCGATCTCAGACAATAATTGTCTTCAATCGGTAAACAATTGTCATCGATCGGTATAAAACCCTTACCGTTCTCCATACTTAATATACTATTCAATTTACTAAAGCTAGATTTTTCACAGTTGATAGTAGATAGACAACCTGCGTTCTGGCGCATCCCCTAAATCGCAACCCTTAAATATTAATAAATGCCAAACGGCTTAACGTAGGATGACGTGTGACGTATCGTTGGAAAGGGGATGAAAAGGGGGGTTGAAAGCAGTATGTGGCGTGCGCATCGGAATATGCCAAAAGGGCATTACGTCATATCTTCTTTTCTATTGGTCCGATTTTGACGTAAGAGGGCTCGTCGGAACGGGGAGGGGGGTAACGAATAAGTTGAGACAAAAAACAAAGATGGCGCCAGTGCCAAAAGGGCATTACGTCATATCTTCTTTTCTATTGGTCCGATTTTGACGTAAGAGGGCTCGTCGGAACGTGGAGGGGGTAACGAATAAGTTGAGACAAAAAACAAAGATGGCGGCAGTGCCAAAACGGCATTACAGCATATCTTTGTTGCTATTGGTCCGATTGTGACGTATGGAGTGTCAAATGAAAGCGGCGGTGACACAGAAGCCAGCTGTCAATTCTTCTTTTTCTTTTCGTTTGTCAATTCTTCTTCTTTTCCGTATAGTGCCTAACAGAACGTGACATTCGACATCTTTGTTGTCATTGGTCCGATTTTGACGTATGGGGTGTCAAATGAAAGCGGTAACGACACAGAAGCCAACTGTCAATTCTTCTTCTGTCAACGTTCAATATTAACTGTCAATTCTTCTTCTTTTCCGTATAGTGCCTAACAGAACGTGACATTTGACGTATGACGTGACATTTATATGACATTGTTCAGTTTTCCGTCCGACATTTGACGCAGAACGTGACATTTGACGTAGGACGTGAATGACGTGAAATTCGACGCAGAACGTGACATTTGACGTAGATATGTGACATTCGACGTAGGACGTGAATGACGTGAAATTCGACGCAGAACGTGAATGACGTGACGTGAATGACGTGACATGTGACGTAGGACGTAAATGACGTGACGTGAATGACGTTAAGTTCGAAGCAGAACGTGACATTTGAACGTGAATGACGTGACATTCGACTTGCTATCCTCTGCTGCGCTCTGCTACCGTCTGCTAATCTCTATTACCTTCTGCTCCGCTCTGCTACACTCTGCTGACCCCTTATACCGCTCTGTGATCGTCTGTGCCTTCTGTTAGCTTGTCTCTGATGACGTCTGTACGTCTCTGGTACCCTCTGCTAGCCTCTGTTATCCTCTGTGACCCTCTGCTACCCTCTGTTACCCTCTGCTGACCTCTGATAACCTCTGTTACACTCTCTAAAATCAAAAAATAAAAGACAACATTTTATTAATATTATTTATTAACAATTATCCAAATCATTTACAACTTTATTGCTATAATACCATACATATTCATTCAAAGCTTGACTTAACAAAGTATCTGGAAAAATTCCACAAAACGCAGTTAAAGCGTGAAGTCGACTATATAAACTGTTACTCTTATGACAATTTTGCTGAATAAAGTATACAACATTTCTATAATACGAAAAAAACTGTAAATTGTCCAATAACGACACTCGTTGAGACACTAAATCAATGTTTGCTCTCAGGATCTGGCTTACATCATCTTCACATAAATAATATTCGATTCCATGTTTCTCGATAGTCAGGAACTTTACATTTTCCATTACCAATTGTCTTAGTTTGCAGAAATCACCACACTCAAATTCGATTGGATCATACTCATCGGAACAGGTGGGCAAAGGTGGTATGAAAAATTCTTCCATAATTTGTATAAACATCTCAATTAGGGTAGTCCACTCGAATGTGTTTAAACTGATTCTTGTACATTTACCATGTTGGTACAGAATAATGGATGGAGAAAACTGTCGAGCTGGAGATAGACCAATTTTTATGTGAAAACATCCTATTGGATATGTAGTTTCCAATAGATAATATGGCTCATCTTTGGCAGCTTCTTCATATTTTTCCAGTACTCGATCTAATTCAGCGTCGTAGATAATTGTCTCTTCACTTTCGTATCCGCTATCTTGAGAAGCCATATTACTGCTGTTGCAACTGAATACACAAGTCGGTTGGAGAAACTCAAACTGAATGTGACGGATGGTTGCTGAGAGAATTTATACTTTTTCAATCCCCCACTCTTTGCGTGTAATTGTCAGCATTTTCTAAAAAATGTATGTCTACGCGGCGTATCGAAATATAGATCCTTAAACTACATCTGAACTAGTAATCCAGCTGTTGTGTTTGCTATCCAATCCTAACCATTTAACATACATCTTATTGCCTTTTCGTCTAAGTACTTTTTCAACCAAGTAAATGTCGGGATTTTTTGTTTTCTGTAATTCTTCTTCGTAAAACCCGCCGCTAATCGGTGTACCTTGCATGTCTTCGAGCAAATACGTTATAGGATTCGTTATCTTAACTTGTACAATTCTAAATAATTCTGTAGTCCAATTGGGCGTGTAGGCCTTTTCAAAGAAATGTTTTGCCTTTGATATACGTACAATGTCGCCAACTTTAAATCTTCGTGGACCAGCAATCTTTAAATGACTATAACTTTTGTTTAAAATGGCTTTTTCGTTGGATTTGTTGACATGAGATGGCTTGTATCCTGTTTTACTGTGCTTTGTATTGTTGTATTCCTCAGTGACTGTAGGTAGTGCATCTAGCCATTTGTATGATCCATGTAAACTGAAATACTTGTACAACTTTGCTTTCAACGTTCTAATAACTCTTTCACAAATGGCAGCCTTCTTAACCGTGTAGGTACTGTAATGATTAATTTCGTGTTTTTTCATTAAATTTTGAAATTTTCTGTTGTAAAATTCGGTTCCCTGATCAGATTGTAGGTTTTTCGGAACTCGTTGAGTATGGGCGAGAATATCCGAAAATGCCCGAGTAATTTCCTCACCTGTTTTGTTCTTTAGAGGGCGTGTCCAAACAAATTTTGAAAAACAATCAATTACAACTAGTATTAGTTTGTAATTTTTATTTTGGTGCGCATAAGGACGCATTTCAGCCAAATCCATCTGCCACAAGTCATCGATTCCTTTGATTATTGTTCGTCGACGAGGATAATTTTTTCGTGCTGGTTTATGCAACTCATACACCACCTGTTCCTTTTCTTTAGACATTTTTATAAACGACTTTCAATTGCTGTTAGGCGGGTATCTATATTCATCGAATGAAGGTTGTCTACTACATCCTGCAATGCCGCGTTCATTTCTTTTATCTTCTTTTCCATCTTCATATCGTATATCGCATGATGTGCAATGGTTTCTGCAGCCGATTTTATATTCTTATCCGTATCCTTTTTTAGTGTATTCAAATCATCTTTGAATATTTTTTGCAACTTTTGCTCGAGAAGTGGAACTGTGGTTTTATGAAGCTCTTTTCTTACTTCGTTTAGTTCCATGGTTAAATTCTTTATATCACGAGTTTTTTGCTGCAACAACTTATTTACATTATTCTCCGTATCCTTTTTTAGTGTATTCAAATCATTTTTCATTATTTTCTGCAACTTTTGCTCGAGAAGTGGAACTGTGGTTTTATGGAGCTCTTCTCTTACTTCATTTAGTCCGATGGCTAAGCCTTCTATCTCCCCAGTTTTTTTCATCAACAACTCACCATGTGTTTGAATTAATGGTGACTGTATGTTACGCAACTCATTTATTTGTGCATCGACGTATTTTTTCGTTGCAGCATCACCATTTTCTGATGGGTCCTTGACATTGCAAATTTTCACATTTTCGGCATTAATATTTCCGTCAGAAGTATGTGGAAATGTAACTCGCGTCACCTTTTGAGCGCTACCACCACCACCACGAGAATGATGACCGAATTTGTCGACACTCATAATGGAAATGATATTGTCATTCCCAGTTACTCTATTATATTAGCTTCTTTTAGTTCATTGATGATGGCTACAATTTCGTTGTCGAGAGATGTGTTGCCGGCGTCTTTCGAAGCCACCAAGAGTTGAAGACGCTCCACCAATTCATTTGGGTCGTCCCAGTAAATATATTCCCTAGGTGTTTCACTGTAAATCAAACGAGAGTCATCGATAAGCCCTGATCCTTTGGAGGATGCAGCTGGCGAAGGTAGCTGTGGAGACGCTGATTGAGATGATGTTGAACGAGTTGGTAAACGACTATGTGGTGGTTGCTTTAGTGCTGATAATGTAGTAGATCGAGTATTTATCTGTGACGGATTCTGTGATACCGTTAATGTAGACTGTGGCAGATTCTGAACTATCGTTGATGTAGACTGTGACGGTTTCTTTGCTACCGTTGATGTAGATGCAGGTCTAAACAATGGCTTAATAATATAATGATATTTGTCTCCACTTGAACCTTTAAGGCGGCCTATTGAATTCAGATGAACTTCGGTTTTCTCTAATAACGTTTTGTATAAATTTTTATCTTCTTCATTGTAGTATTCAGGATCAGGATTATCATAGAAAATAAGGTGATATAGTCCAGGCGTCTCCTGCACCGATCCTCCTTGACCATTTTTGGCGTCATCCATAACCTCTATGGCACCGTCTTTGTTAAACTTTATTCGTCGTTTACCCCACGTCCAGCCCAACAAATCATTGTAAATAGGTCCATAGTTTTTATCGATTTTATCAGACTTCATCCAAAATTCTTTTATATACTCATGACTCATCGGAGGATATTGCTCCATATATTCGTTGAAAGCATCTTCAGAAATATTATCAGGATCAAACATTACTTGTTCGGTTTCGTTATCTTGCGATTGGTGTGTTTCTATGCTATCTTCATATTCTTCATCTTCTTCATCGTTGTTTTCAAACACATCTCCATCACTAATAAATGATACTGGTGGTGTTGGTGTACGATTTTCTGCTATATTCGGCTCTTTTTTTAGTCCTACTTCTTCCTTTTTCACATCTTCTTCTTTTTTAACTTGTCTAAACTTGTTATCGATAGCATGATGCAACGTTTTTGATGATTGCGCAATATCCTTGAGAGGTTTCGAGATTGGTTTAAAAAGTTTATTTAGTGACTCATCTTGTTCTGTCTTGCCTAATTTCAATGCCAAATATTTTTTGCGAATTGATCTAGCCAATTCGGCAATTTTCTTCTTGCGAATGGCAATGGCGACCGCATCATAAGACATCTTGTTGACGACTAAACAATACATCAACTTACAATTTTATATATTTATCAAATCCTTTGCGGTATCGGCCATTGTTAAGGGGAAAATCTTTCATAATGACCAAAGTACCATAGCGGTCTGTCGTCCAACATTCTGAACAGAGTTTTTTAAATTCATCAAACGACATGTCTGGCGATACGTGTTCATCAAATATATGCTTCAAATTTATCTCGTCCTGCTTGAATAATACAATCATGTTACAATTGTCTCTTATTAGCTGCTTCGGTATTTTTGAATATGTTTGACATAAATAAGCGGCATCAATATCTTTATGTCTGCACATGGAATAATACTCGCGAATCTTCTGTTGGCCATCACATGCAACATCGTCAAATAAAAAAATTGAGTTTGGTTGTGCTTCATCTGGACTGATAATTTCTTCATTGTCTTTGTATGGAAAGTACCCAACACCTTTGACTTGGGCTATTACATCTTGCAGTAGTTGGTATTTCGGTTGAAAGAGGGATTTCGAATAAACATAGACATTTTTGAATTTGGCGCCATTCGGATTAAATAAAAGTGATAGCATGACGTTCGTTTTTCCGCACCCACTTGGACCGCAAATAATGGCTCTAAATGAGTTTGGTAGCAATTTACCATGTTTACTGACTGTCACTTTCTGGACAATGTCCAGATTATCAATTGGCAACGTCTGCTCTTGTTGAACGATCTTCATCGTGTGGCAAGTGTAGTACATAAGTACGGCAATATATTATAGATGTCATCACTTGCATGGCATCAGTCCAATGTTGGTCGTCGAATGAGGAGGTCTCGTGAACTCTTTAATTAATAAACTGCCATTTGAGCTACATATTCCTGGCGGTTATCAGTACTGTGGACGTAAGTAACTTTGCGACAATTTTGTTGTGTTTTATAAGTAAAAAAATACGTTCTTTATAGCTGGAACAAAACTACAAAAACGTCTTGCACGTGGAGATCCAGGCATTAATCCATTAGACGCAGCTTGTAAACAACACGATATCGCTTACTCGCAACATTCATCTCTCGAAGAACGTCACAAGGCCGATAAGGAATTGGAAAATAGAGCCTGGGAGCGATTCAAGTCGAAAGACGCTAGCTTTGGTGAAAAAACTGCTGCCTTACTTGTAACCGGTGGAATGAAGACGAAAAGAAAATTGGGAATGGGATGTCAGTTACGTCGTGGAAGAAAGGGGCGTTACTCTTTCAATCGCGATGTTGTCTCAAAAATTGCAAAATCCATGAAGAGAGGAGCATCGTTACACAATACTGCTTTGACTGCTGTACGAATTGCAAAATCCATAATCAAAAGACTTGGCGGCCGAAAAGAAATTGACGTTCCTCGCGTATTACCACTAAAATCTGGAGGTTTCCTACCACTCATACCTCTCTTTGCTGGTCTTTCGGCATTGGGGGCTTTAGCGGGTGGTGCTGCGGGGGTGGCAAAAACTGTGGTCGACGCAAAAAATGCCCAAAAGAAATTGGAAGAGGATATACGTCATAATAAGGCAATGGAACATATCGGTTTAGGCCTGTACCTACGTAAGAAACCCAGAGGCGGATTCGGCTTGTATTTGAAAAAAAACTTCCAATAAAGCTGCCCAATCGTCCGCTGTATGACTTGGACATTGCACATTACGCGAAAATACTTAACATACCACATTTTCGAGGAGTTTTCATGAATGACGCTCTGCCTAGAGACGGTCCTCGACAACGAGAATGTGCAATAGTTAACTTGGATGTGTCCGCGCATAACGGAACACATTGGGTAGCATATAGAAAGATAAACAACGACGTGGAATATTTCGATTCATTTGGTAATTTGAAGCCGACCAAAGAACTTGTGAAATATCTGGGTGCACGTGCCAGAATTTTCTACAATAATCACCAGTATCAAACTTACAATCAAATCGTTTGTGGGCATTTATGCTTAAAATTTTTATATAATGGACAGTAGTAGATTGCTTATGTCCCATATGTTTCGCGAAAAATGTTTTACAGAATATAGTGAAGAAGAACTAAAACACATACCGCTAGAGTATATTATACGGACTGTTAGACCTTCAGAATTGTTAAGTATATGGCATAAATTGCCTGGGGAATATCGAGGAGAATTTAACTTGCAGATACTACTTCCGTGCTTCGTACATTACAACAGACCAGATTGGAGGACTCACTGGGATGGACCACCCGATTCTCAAGCATCTTGTCATTTATGTAAACTTGCTTTAGAACAAATAAAAAATATGTGAAAAAAAAATTGGTGTTTATTCAACTATATATAAACCTATTAATCTATCGACTTGAATCAGTCATCATGTCGCAGTTGTTGAGAGTAGTTAGTACCACTTATACATTTTCATTTCAACCACCCACACCAATCGTGTTGGATCCGAAAAAAGATTACGAAATAGCTCTTCGTGCCTTCCATTCCTACAACAGTATACCAAACATTGAAAATAACAAGTTTTATTACTGCAATGACAAAAACAAATGGCAAAACTTTGCTTTTCCCGATGGATGTTATGAAATTGCCGATATTGAAGAATACATACAAAAGAAACTGGGTGCTGACAATGAGCTTAAACCAGAATCGATATTTAGTCTAAAACCTAACCACAACACGTTGCAGTGTCAAATATTTAGCAAATATAGGATTTCGTTTAAGCAACCTGATAGCCTTGGTACAGTATTGGGATTTTCTCCGGCAATACTCAATCCTGGACGGATACATTCTTCGAATCTACCTGTTAGGATTATTAAAGTATCTAGCATACGCTTTGAATGTAACATTAGTACTGGAGCCTTCGACGGTAACAGACCTGCTCATACGATCTACGAATTTGTCATACAATCAAATCCTGGGTACGCAATTGACGAAACTCCTCACAATTTGTTGTATTTACCCGTTGTGTCGCAGCGTGAACTTACCAATATCACTGTCTTGGCTCTCGATCAAGAAGGACGACCTGTAAACTTTAGAGGAGAAGAGAGCACATTGGTGCTGGAACTTAGATCAAGAGGGAAATGGGACTAGTAATAAGGTCATCTACTGCTCAAAGGACACCATTAGTTGTGCAGCCGTCCAAGCGACAACATCATATTAAAAGAACACCATTAGTTGTGTCGAAGCGGAAACCTCTTACGTTCGCAAAAAAATTGTTTTTACAATCACTTGGTTTTAAACTAAAAAATTACAACAATGTATGAAAAACAAGAATGTTCAGACAACATCGTAATGCCTCCAATATTTGATATTTATCGTAAGCCAATGTTTGATGAGTCGATTCGAAAGGCCGAATACCGAACATATGCACCATTCATCAAATCATTCAACTGCAATGATATTGTAGAATTTAGCATTAATCAAGTTGACTCGTTTTTTGCAATGAGCGAAACCTTGTTGTGCATTAAAGGATCACTCGTCGATAAAGAAGGATCTGGCGTAGTCAAACTAGCCAACAATGTGGGTGCTTTTCTTTTCGATTCCTGTACGTACAGCGAAAGCGCACGGGAGATGGAAACAGTGCGGGATCCTGGTATCGTAAGTGCTGTACGTGCCATGACGTGTTACAATCAAGAAGATTCCCATTATATGGTTATGGCAGGTTGGAATTACCCTAATGATCCCATTCTACACGATGCAGATAATTCATTCAACATACAGATACCCCTTAAGCATATTTTTAACATTTTCAACGATTATCCAATGATTACGTGTGGTCGTCAAACAATAAGACTAGTTCGAGCTCGAAACGACAACGATTGTTTAATTGTTACTGATGAAACTACAAAAGCAAAGATTAACATCACCAACATTGAACTCAGACTGAAGCACATATTTCCAAATGACGAAATTAAATTAGAACTAATGAAGTCCATTCAACAAGATCAACCTATAGTTATTCCATTTAGAAAGTGGGAATTGCACGAATTGCCTACCATTACCAAAGGTGCTAGGCGTGAAGTTTGGGCCGTTAAAACTAGCACATCAGTTGAAAGACCACGTTATGTCATTGTTTTCTTTCAAACAGGCAAACGTAATACGATTACAGCTGATCCTACCTTATTTGACAATGTTAGCATCCAAAGTATTAGATTATCCTTAAATGGAGAATATTGGCCAAACGAGAGAATGCAGTTGGATTTCAGCAAAACTGACTACAACGAGGCCTATTTCAACTATACCGAATTTTATCCCAGCTACGTACATTCCCAACAAAAGCGACCTCTACTCGATTTCTCAGCTTTCAAGAATCGTGCATTGTTCGTCATCGACTGTTCAAAACAAGAAGAAAGCATGAAAGCATCCACTGTTGACGTAAAACTCGATATTGAAGCACATAATGGTTTTCCCGAAAATACCAAGGCCTACTGCATTATAATTCACGACTGCGTAATGGAGTACTACCCACTTACCGAAATTGTAAAAAGTCTAAATTATACGCATAAAGTGTCAGTAGTACAAGAGCAGTCATCATGAGAGTAGCATTCGTAGATATTCAGGGATTTGCTGTGGACGGGTGGTTTGTTCCCAAAGAACTTACCATCGAAATAGGTTTTAAAAGAAGTCATTACATCTTTTTACCTCCGAAACCATTCAATGCGCTAAGTAATGATGATAAGAAGACAGCATCATACGTGGAGAAAAAACTGCTTGGCATTCGATATTCTGATGGAGCAGTAGAATTGTCCAAAATAAATGAAATACTAGAAACCAAGTTGTTGTGTGCAGCCGATTACATATACGTTCGAGGAGAACAAAAAGCAGAATTTTTAAGCAAGAAATGTCACATTTTTGGAGTTTTTCCCCTTATTATTGATGTTTGCAAGTTTGATGGCACGCCTCTTGCTACTGGAAACGTTGGTCCTGCTACAAACCCCTGTCACGCCGTTGGACTATTTTCGTGTACAGAAAGAAATGTGGATCGTCTACGTCACTGGTTTTCTTATACAATATTACCATTGTAATTTTTCTATGTATAAATAAATATTTTTAGAGAGAGATTTTTGCTTTTTTATTTAAACACCTTATTTACTGATCAAGTCTTATATTACATGAAGATTCAAATTTTCTCTTTACAATTTCAAACATAATTTTTATAATTAAGATAAATATAGATGCTAATATTACACAAGACATTGCAAAGACATTGTCTATTTCACTTTTCACATACTCGCTGGTGTTGTTGCTGGCACCCATGGTGTAGGCTGAATACGTCTCAATGGATATGTAGCTTGTGGTAGTTTTCTAAAAGCGTAAAGACCTTGCTGCTGCTGCTGTAAATTCAACTCTTCAGGCTTCCATGTTTTGTCCTCAATATGCAGACTATCGAAATGTCTTTTAATTTGTTTTATATCCTCATATGATTTAATATCTTTATTTAACTGATTAAGTTTAGTTTGAAATTCCATAACCCTATGTATGTACTCGGTGGGATTCATATCAATACTGAACATGTTCAGTGTCACAATGTCTCATAAATGCCACGTTTTGCGTCAAATGTCGGACGGAAAACTGAACAATGTCACATATCTACGTCAAATGTCACGTTCTGCGTCGAATGTCAGCGCTTTGCCACGTCACACATAAATGTCACGTCATACGTCAAATGTCACGTTCTGTTAGGCACTATACGGAAAAGAAGAAGAATTGACAAACGAAAAGAAGAAGAAGAATTGACAGTTGGCTTCTGTGTCACCGCCGCTTTCATTTGACACTCCATACGTCACAATCGGACCAATAGCAACAAAGATATGCTGTAATGCCGTTTTGGCACTGCCGCCATCTTTGTTTTTTGTCTCAACTTATTCGTTACCCCCTCCACGTTCAGACGAGCCCTCTTACGTCAAAATCGGACCAATAGAAAAGAAGATATGACGTAATGCCCTTTTGGCATATTCCGATGCGCACGCCACATACTGCGTTCAACCCCCCTTTTCATCCCCTTTCCAACGATACGTCACACGTCATCCTACGTTAAGCCGTTTGGCATTTATTAATATTTAAGGGTTGCGATTTAGGGGATGCGCCAGAACGCAGGTTGTCTATCTACTGTTGATTACTGTGAGTGTGTAGAGAAACATACTGCGGTCGGTCAAGCGAAACGTAGAACAGGGGTTACTGAGAGGGTATCAAAGTTGCATTCCTACGAAGGTAATTATTTCCATTTACTAAGGCTGAAAATCAGTACATACATTCTAAATTAAATATAAATAAAAGTTATTATAGTCGATCAGCTGTATGACGGGACAGAGCCGGTCGGTCGGCCCCAATATTCGATTGAGGAAATGAAGCATTTTGGCTCGCAATTTTTTCGACCAGTATGGATTTACTTGAAATTTTCACAGAAGGTAGCGAATAGTCCAAGGATCATTTTATACATCATGCCGCTATCACACGCTAAAACCTTGGGGGTGGTTGCCACCCCATCTCGGGGGGTGGGAATTTTTTATTACATTTTAACCATGCAATTCGATAGAAAAAGTGATTCTAAGAAAAAAAATGTATTTTACATTTTCTTCGTAAAACTAATATTTTTCGAGTTATTCGCGCTTGAAAATAACAGTTTTTCGACGAAAAATTCGACTTCTATATTATACTCGAAAAATATTCTATATATTTTTGGCGATAAAAAGTTTCTTCGAAAATAATTTTGTAGGATTTTTAAACAGCTATAAGATTGTGTCGATTAAATTCCGTAAGATCGCTTAGTTTTTAATTGGGGCGGGTTTAAATGGCTCAAATAAGGGGGTGTTTGCTGGTAAATACAGGTTTTAAACAGCTATATCTGGCTAAATTTTCACTGTCATGAAAATCTGTGTATAGGATAATTTTAGTCATTAAAAAAAATACAATTTAGTAGTTTATAAATTTTTTCGGTTCTTCAGTGTTTTCGGAGATATTATGAAGTAAATTGTGAAAAATACCAAATTGCAAAAAATCAATTTTTCTTTAAAACTCCAATTTTTCCAAAATTAGACCATTTAAATAGATCAATCTCCTTGAGTCTATTGATAATATAAATATAAAAGGAACTACAGAAAGGTACAGACCAATTTTGAATTAGGAAGGTAGTTAGGGGGTTGTTCTCACTGATTTTTTCGTAGAGAAAAGCAGGTAACGACATTCTTTTGATTATAAGTCGCTTAATTTTCATGATAGAATCTTTTTATTATTATTTGTTAAAAGGTCTAATTGTTTACTTGAAAAAAGATTATTTAAGTGTTCCTCTAGAAATGCAAATTTTTCCCATTATTTGGCTTTAAATATTTCAAATTCTTCATTTGACGAAAAAAGCTAATCTTTAACATGCCGTATCTCGGTTTGTATTGATATTAAATATATTACTGGAAAATAATATGGTTTGTGTTACTAAAGGGTACAATTTTAATATCTACAATTTTTTTTAATAAATGCATATTTTTCGATTTATTCTCAAAAAACCCTCTAAAAAATCGATTTTTTCGTCGAAAAACTGTTATTTTCAAGCGCGAATAACTCGAAAAGTATTAGTTTTACGAAGAAAATGTTAAAAACATTTTTTTCTTAGAATCACTTTTTCCATCGAATTGCATAGTTAAAATGTAATAAAAAATTCCCACCCCCGAGATGGGGTGGCAACCACCCCCAACGTTTTAGCGTATGATAGCGGCGTGATATAGAAAATGATCCTTGGACTATTCCCTACCTTTTGTGAAAATTTCAAGTAAATCCATGCTCGACGAAAAAATTGCGAGCCAAAATGCTTCATTTCTTCAATCGATTATTGGGGCCGACCGACCGGCTATGTCCCGTCACACAGCTGACCGACTATAACAACTTTTATTTACATTTAATTTAGAATGTGTGTACTGATTTTCAGCCTTAGTAAATGGAAATAATTACCTTCGTAGGAATGCAACTTTGATACCCTCTCAGTGACCCCTGTTCTACGTTTCGCTTGACCGACCGCAGTATGTTTCTCTACACACTCACAGTAATCAACTGTGAAAAATCTAGCTTTAGTAAATTGAAATAGATTTTTCAGCGCTGCCTCTCCGTCTAATAGGAACACGATCAGTGGGAAGACCACGAAACCGATGGAACGACAACTTCCTGAAGGCACATTAAAAAACAGAGGGAGTCATGTCTATACAAACAGAAGAAAAAGAAGTAGATTATATCTAAAACTTTCTTTTCTTTACTCATCTTTCTCAGAGCATATATTATGTGTTTGTGATCTTATAATAAATGTGTTATGTGTGTTATATGGGTTGTATAAAACTATTAGTTAGGTTTTGTGATTATTTAGCATTTAAAACAATGCTTATCTAGCATAACTATCATAATTCATAAAAAATAATAAATTAACAATCAAACACGTGAATTTGTAATATATTTTAATTTGTACGATTTTATAGTAATTAGGGCTCGTATATTAGGGTGGGCTGAAAAAAATAAATGTTTTTTTTTTCAAGTGCTATACCGCGAAAAACTTGCATATATACTTCATAAATAAAATGCAACTGAGAAAAAAATTATTTTTTCAATATCACGGTAGCGCAATGCAATTAAAATAGTTCGTTTTTTGAAAAAAACTTGGATTTTTAAAATTTTTTCTCCGGTGTAAAAACTTTAAATAATCAATCGCTATAGTGAAAAAACTGTATAATTTGACTTAGAAAACAGAAATACACAATGAACCAGTTTAAAAAACAATGTTTACGGTAGCGCAAACAGCTTTAAATAACGGATAATTACGCTAAAAGGCGCAGTTTACAACACTGCCGTCCCGCGCGGAATGATTCGTTTTGTATGTGACTGTACCGTTTCCCCCACCACTCGTACCCAACCCACAATTCCTTGTGTTGTGTACGCTTGCTTCGCCATTTTGTGAGCTCGCGTCAGTGACTCGGCAGTGTTTGTCAGTGTCAAAGCTTTTGTTGTGTTACTTTTACTGTTACGTTGAGTGTGTGTTGAGTGTCATGGCTTTGTCCAAGAAAATTACGCGTAGTGAGTTTGATTGTCCAATATTCGGTTACCCAAAGGAACTACCTGTAAGTAAACTGCCTTCCTATGAAAACGTTTTAAAGTGCTTCTTTCTTGAACATTACAATTTAGCTGTGGAAACCAACAACAAATTGTTGAACAACAACAGTTTTTCACAAATTTCTAATATTGTTGCACCGAAAGTTAAGCAATTATTTGATAAAGCCTCAATACCAACAGTCTCCCTTTACAGAATTGTTCAAATGATCAATGCCTACAATAACAGTTACAGAGGTCTTATGAAGTGCTACAAACGAGATAAGGAAAAAGACTCGTTCAAAAAAAAAGTTGAAGATTTCAAGCAAAAGTCCTTGCGACTGTTTGATATCTCCGCATGCAAATGCACAATAACATTAGATTGCAATTGCCGAAAGGCCGTTGACTTGTGTGAGTGTCCGGTATCGATTGTTTGTACATGTGAGAAGTCAAAAAAAGTACCAGTCATTGAACTTAAGTTTTTGTACCTTCAAAGAAAACATAGTTTAGGCAAAATTGGTAACGTAGATGTGAAGGAGTCAAAAAAAATTATTCAAAGACAAAAAAGAAAAAACACTGAGTCTGAGTACAGCAGATGTCAGTCGAACGTTGACTCATTGTCACAGCCATCGTGCTCAAAAACTATGGAACCTACACAAATAGAAGACTTTGACTCAACTGAAATAAATAGAAATGAGGATAGTAGCGATGAAGAAGAGTTTGAACCTGTTGTAAAGTCACCATGGCAGATGCGAATTAAATTGACTAATACTGCGCTAACAAGTGATCGTTTTGGAGTTTCTGATAGAGCAACAGCTGCTATTGCTTCTAGCCTTTTGCAAGATTTTGGTATTATAACTGAAACTGAACATTCTAATGTTATTGATAAAAATAAAATCCGAAGGGGGAAAAAGGTTATCCGCACAGAACTGCAGGTGCAGAATAAGGCTGAGCTCAACACATTTCAAGGATTGTATTTTGATGGAAGGAAAGATGACACCATTGTGATTGAGAAGGTAAATTCAAAGCATTTTCGGAGAGTGATTAAGGAAGAACATTATTCTATCATTCAAGAACCTGGATCTGTATATGTTGGTCATGTTACACCTTGTTCTGGATCTGCTCAAAACATTGCCGACAGTATAATTACTTATTTGAAAAAAACTGGACTTTCCCTTGATGATTTAGACGTCATTGGATGTGACGGCACCGTTACAAATACAGGGTGGAAAGGGGGCGTAATTCGAACAATTGAAGAAAAATTGAAAAGGCCAATGCAGTGGGCAGTTTGTCTCTTGCACTTCAACGAATTACCACTCCGACACCTGTTCCAGTTTTTGGATGGAGACACTACAGGGCCTACAACATTTAAAGGACCTATCGGAACAGAGCTCAATAACTGCGAAAAACTCCCCTTGGTGAAATTTGCTAGTGTGGAGTGTGAAATTCCAGATATTGACCGAAGCATATTGAGCAAGGACCAACAGTATTTACTGGACATAAGTTCTGCTGTACAATCAGGAATCTGTCCCATAGATTTATCTCACCGTGAACCTGGCCCACTCTCTCACGCAAGATGGCTAACAATGGCTAACAGGATTCTAAGATTGTATGTGAGTGTTGAATATCCATCAGACGAACATAAAATCGTAGTTCATTTTATTCTGAAGTCATACATGCCTGTTTGGTTCAATATCAAAAAAAGCAAGTACTTAACTGATGGACCAGAACACATATTTCAAACTGTAAAATCCTCAAGATTCCTGCCTGAAAATCTGCTTCAAGTAATAGACCCCGTTATTGAAAGGAACGCTTACTTTGCCCACCCAGAAAACTTGATGTTGAGTATGATAGTAGATAAAAGAACTCACATAAGAGAATTGGGATTGAGACGAATCATAAAGGCCAGGACATCAGCACCCAAAAGAAAGTCAATTAGAGCTTTCCATCCACCCAAATTAAATTTTCAAGCCACAGAGTACAGTGAACTGATTGACTGGACTGCCACCACATTGTCACCACCACCATTACTAAGAAGAATCAGCGACGAAGAAATTCGTGCAAAAATCTTCACTGGGGACACCGCAGCTGAATGGAGATTCGACAAATTTCCTTGTCATACGCAAGCGGTTGAACGATGCATCAAACTTGTAACCAGCGCTTCACAAAAAGTAGTTGGTTTTGAAGCAAGAGATGGGCTCATCCGAACTACACTACAGTCAAGAGCAGCTATGCCATGCTTTGAAAGCAAATCAGCCTTCAAACTTCCTAAACAAGAATGATTATGGACTTAGTGATGAAATATATTCTACTAATCAAAATTCCTTTTTGAATTTTCAATAACAATTTTCATGAAAGATTTGTAATGCTATGATTTAAGTTGATGCTAATAAACTATGTTAAAAGGAATTTGAATTATTAATTTGCAGTCCCCACACTTTAAACAACAAATAAATTAAAAGAAATCTTTTTATTAAAAGGCATTGTGAGTAAACTGTCGCAGGACGGCAGTGTTGTAAACTGCGCCTTTTAGCGTAATTATCCGTTATTTAAAGCTGTTTGCGCTACCGTAAACATTGTTTTTTAAACTGGTTCATTGTGTATTTCTGTTTTCTAAGTCAAATTATACAGTTTTTTCACTATAGCGATTGATTATTTAAAGTTTTTACACCGGAGAAAAAATTTTAAAAATCCAAGTTTTTTTCAAAAAACGAACTATTTTAATTGCATTGCGCTACCGTGATATTGAAAAAATAATTTTTTTCTCAGTTGCATTTTATTTATGAAGTATATATGCAAGTTTTTCGCGGTATAGCACTTGAAAAAAAAAACATTTATTTTTTTCAGCCCACCCTATCGTATATTCCGTCACTGATATGGTAGTCCAGATTGTTCAACCCTTTCTTACATTTCTGTGTAATTCCGACAATAACTAAATTCTTTACTCTTTATTCAAGAAGTTGCCGTAGAAGTGCACTCGATAAAACCGAGTTATTGTTTAATGGGGTCGAAGGTCGATAAACTTACCTTATATGACTGCTTGAACTGAACTAAGTGACGTCAGTTTATACCTTCGTCCGGTATCGATTTTGACAGAAATCTACAAATTTAATGGAGGAATGGAGTAGAAAATGGAAAGTTTTATGGAACAATTTAGTTTGAAGAAGTTTAGAGAATGGAGGAGATTTGTGAACTGTGTTAGTACGAAGATTTATGGGGTGATCCCTAATAAGAAGTAGGTTAAAATATATATTAGTATTATTTATTACCTAATAAACATTAAAAAAATTATTCTCCAATGAAAAGCTGCCTAAAAGAGCAATTAAAATGTTTCGTAGCGTAGCAAAAGAGGTACTCCAGGTAAACAAGCATTTATAAATCGTGTTCAGGACATCGAAATAGGCAAGCATAGGACGAGTTTTTCATTAATATAAAATATACCTAAAGCCTGGGTTTCCTCGAAAGCGGCACCGACAAATGCGATAACACTGCGATGAATTACGTCAGATTACGGTGAAAAATACTGCGGCAATGGAATGTGCAGACTCAGCAAGCGGTGGCTTCCAACGCATCCTTGGAAACCACCGCTATTATTTTGCGTGGTACAGTTTTTATGACGTCATTCATCGCAATGTTACGCTCGCAGTTTGTCGGTGACGCTTTCGAGGAAACCGAGGCTTAAGGTAAGAAAACATTATATACGTTTTCTGCAAAACATTTCAGCGATGTTTTTTAATTACCTACTAACAATTTAGTGCAAAAAATGCGATTTTTAGAATTTTCGTTACCATTAAAAGAGTATTAATTTATAGTTAAATATAAACTTTTTATCTGTTAAGATATATAAAAAAGTTCAATGGGGCTTATTATAATTTTTAATTTATTTGTTGCTCAAAAAACAGCAAAGTAATGTAAAATCGTTAATTGTTGACTACTTTTACAAAAATTTACTTACTTATTTATGATTGCTCTCATAGGGGATTTTGTAGTGCTTTATAAACCCCCTCTTTTAGCTGGATCCAATAATTTTTTTTTTTTTTATTTAAATTTAAAATTATTTTGCAATCCGTTGAGTGTCAACAATAAACAAAAGTAATTACATTGACTAAGGACAAGAAAGATTTTACCCACTGGCAAAATCAAAGTACAATTTTTATAAAGTTGTGTACAAAATAATTACATTTCATAACTACTAACTCATTAGTTTAAAAGTTTACTCTAAATGGTAAGTCCAATGGTTTGAACCTCTTTAACCTACGCTGTTCTTGGGAATTGTCTAGGAGGTTAAGTGCAAACTGGTTTTTATGATCCTCCAACTTGGCAATGTAAGCAGCGCTACGTTTTGTGATGACTTCTTTTACCGTATCAGTTTTAAGGTCTCGATGAATAATTCTGTTGTTGATGTACCAAGGTGCATTAGTGATGGTTCTGAGGGTTTTTGATTGGAAGCGTTGGATGATTTCGATGTTGGAGTGACTGGCTGTTCCCCATAGTTCCAACCCATATGTCCAGATTGGCATAAGTATTGCCTTATAGAGCAGCAATTTATTATCCAGAGATAGTCTTGATGAACGGCCCATTAACCAATACATATTTCTGAATTGGAGACCTAGTTGCTTTCTCTTGGTCCAGATATGTTTCCTCCATGTGAGACTTCTGTCCAAATGAATACCAAGATATTTTACCTCGTTGGCTGATGGTAATTTGTGATTGTAGTTACAGGAGGACTACAAGGGGAAGTTCCTCTTCGTGTTGTAAATGTAACTTGAATAGATTTTCCTTCATTCACTTTAATTTTCCATTCCAAAAACCAAATTTGTACTCTGTCTAGATACGCTTGAAGGATATGCGAGGCATAAATAGGGTCTGTGTATGAGGCTAGGATTGCAGTATCGTCGGCAAATGTTCCTAACATCATTTCTTCTGTAAGTGGTCTCTCCTCTAGTGGTTCCTGAAGAGGTGGAGGTATATCTGCGGTAAACAAGAGATACAAGGTAGGTCCCAGCACGCTACCCTGTGGTACGCCAGCTTTGATAGAATAGAGTTTGGAAATTGCATCTTGGTATTTAATAAAGTAACACCTACCTGACAAATATGACTCAAGAAGAATGTAAAAGCTGTGCGGTAATGTCTTTTTTAGCTTGTATAGGAGGCCTTCATGCCATACCTTGTCAAATGCCTGCCTAACGTCAAGAAATGCCGCTGAACAGTACCTTTTGGCCTCAAAATCAGCATTTATATGTTTTACCACTCTGTGAACTTGTTGGATTGTTGAGTGATGGGACCGAAATCCAAAGTGGTGGTCTGGAATTAGATTTTTGATCCAGGGTTCGAGTTTTTTTACTAATAGTTTTTCGAAAACTTTAGACGTGATTGGCAAGAGGCTGATTGGCCTGTACGATGTAGTTTCTTCTTGAGGTTTCACCGGTTTTAGAATGGTTATTTTCTGAGAAACTTTCCATTGATCAGGAAAGTAACCTAAGTTTAATATGGCATTGAATATAAACGTTATAAGTTTTATGCATTTGATAGGTAATTCTTTCAATACTTTTCCACTGATCAAATCGTACCCTGGAGATTTTTTATCGTTTAAATTATTAGTAGCCAAGATGACTTCGGACGATTTAAATTTCGGAATAGGCAAACTCATTTGATATGGACTTTGAAGGAATGGGAATACGTCTACTTCCACAGGTGAATTCACTTGATTGGGAGTAAATACTTCGGAAAAATACTCTGCAAAACAACTTGCTTTCTCTTGTGCACTTCGAGCCCATTCTCTGTCCGATTTTCTAATTGGAGGTGACGGTTTCTGGGGTTGTTTCAGTTTTCTCGTTGCTTTCCATAGCGAATAATCGGTATCTTTAGTGGAATCTAAATTTTCCAAGTAGTACTGAAGTGATTGGTTTTTGAGATCTTCGAAGAGCTTTTTTAATTCCCTTGATGCACTATTGAATCTACGCTTATCAGCAGGATCTCTGGTCTGTTGCCATCTTTTCCTCAGTCTTCTCTTTAGCAAAATTTTTTCTTTGACAACTTGTGGGCAGTCATTTATTATGCATTTATTTTGTATTGTTGGTGTTGCTTGCCAGGCAGCTGATTAGATATTTGTAGTTAGTTGTTCCACAGCAAGAAAAATGTCCTCTTTGGTTTTTAGTGGAATGTCTAGAGACACCTTGTTCTCCAGGATAGATCTGAATTTTGGCCAGTGTGTGCGTCTGTTATAAAGTGAGGGGGATATTTCTTTAATAAGTACCTGGGTTCCAACTGTGAATAGTATAGGCGAGTGATCAGAAGATAATTCGTAGCATGATGTAGCTTTTATATTAGACCTAGGGATGTTCTCAACTACAGCAAAATCGACCAAATCGGGGATTTTATTTCTGTCCGAGTGCCAGTATGTTGGTTCACCGGTTGATGAATAATCCATATTATTTGACTCTATGATATTTAAGAGAACTCTACCTCTCGGAGTGATTAGTCTTGATCCCCACCTGGTATGTTTGGCATTATAGTCCCCTGCTGCTATGAAGCGACTCCCAAGTGAATTGTAATAATCTTTAAATTGTTCGTTTGTGATAGAGTGTCGTGGGGGGCAATACAGCGCAGATACTGTAAGTGGTCCATCGCAGTCTTCAACCACAATATTGGTCGCTTGAATATGGTTTGTTTGGTACTCGCCAGCATTATGATGTTTTATTGTATTTCTAACTATAATAGCAGAGCCTCCATGTGCTGATCCATCTGGATAATTAGTAGTATATATAGTATAGTTTGGAATTTTAAGGTAACTTTTTGTGTAAAGTGAGTTTCGGATACTAGCAGTATATCTATTTTATGAAGGTGTAGAAAATATTTGATTTCCTGTGTATGTTGTGATAAGCCATTGGCGTTCCATGAAGCTAGTTTTAGAAACGCCTCCATCTTAGGGTTTTTTTAGCAATGAGAGCGGTTAAGAGGTTTAACATTGTGCTCATTTGTTCTACCAATTGTTTGATCATATTTTTAAGTTCGAGCATGTCAGTGGATTGTTGAAGACTGGGAGCTGTATTTGATGGTATTTGATTACCAGCGGTTGCTACCTGAGTATAGGTTACATTCGGGACTACTAAGTGTTGGTTTGATTGGACAGGCTGACTTGTTGGTTTGCTTCTCAGTTGTGGAAATGCTCTTTTTTGCAGCTCTTTGTGGACTAAGCACCCACGATAGTTTGCTGGGTGATTTCCTTCACACAGCACGCATTTCACCTGGTTGTTTCTTTCTTTGTAAGAGCACTGATCAGATCTGTGGTTACCCGCGCATTTAACACATCTTGGAGAAAGGTAGCAAAAATTTTTGGTGGATCCAATAATAAATTTAAAAATTTTCGAACACATAGGTACATAGATCAGGCTTTGAAAAGATTGTATGGAAAATATGAAACACTGGATATCAAATAACAAGAGAATATGTTTATTATATTCACTTCTTTCGCCGATGACCAAGTCATTTTTGCACAAGACAGTGAAGACATGGAATATATGATAATGAAATTAAAGTAAAACTATGAGCTATGAGGATTTAAGATAATATGTATCAGACCAAATGAAGAGTACAGCGGAGAAACAAGGAATGTCACATTTTATACATATCGAGATAAACACCAATAAAGGTTTAATTCCTATGATATCTTAAAACCACTTAGTAGATTCTTAGCAGAATTCTAACAATTCCTATGCTATAATCTTCATATAATATTAATCTATATCAATTAATTAATTTATTAATGCACCACAAAAACTGCTGACATCCATATTTTTGTTCAGTGGCGTGCGGACAATCCTGGGGTCCTATTTTCGAATTCATTTCAAATCCGGTGTATTGTATTTTCGAATACTTCGTGTACGAATTTTTTCGTATAGGACGACTCGAATGGGTACGAACCATTCGAATCGTGATGCTCGTATACGAATTTTATTGTTGTCATTTCAAGGTCAATTCAGCTGTCATAATAGTTTTAGCTGATAGTGTTAATTGTGTTGTTGTCTACAATATTTTTACATTGAAATTTATTTTCAATGGCTGGTTTAAATAATTCTTTAATAATCGTAAAAAGAAAGGACATGTTGTACGATTATGCCTTGAAAATATAACCTAACTTAACTTTATGTACACATTTTAGCATTGGATCTAAGGTCCAAACTTGACATAATATGACACCGTTGCCATATCCTCAATTTTTTCGTACTATCACATTACATGAAGGTGCATTTAAAAAATCGCGTTGAAGCAAAGTTTTGAAAAGTAAATAGTAAAATATCAGTTTAAATACTGGATATAAAAATAATAGTAATATCGATTTGCAAAATCCGCAGAAAGTGTGCTATTTTGTTTAATATTATTTTGTTTAATATACCTATGCAATCTTAAGATTCGATTACACATAATATAACTGCTAAACAACTTTTCCCAAAAATTGCCTTTTTTTATAATTTGCTCAGACTCTAAGTCGTTATCTTTCTACATTAAACGTTCTTATACAATCTTATTCTTGTACATTATGCCCCAGTATATATAACAAGAAATAAAACAATTGTTTTTAATACTGCGAGAATACCATTGATTGAAATTATACAAGAAATAGACAAAAAAATTATGGCAAATTTGTGACTCTTAAGATTACAAATAAGTTCAATGTTATTCGAATTTGCAGTGTTGCCGGTGCAAATTATGCTCGTATGCGTATAACATTTCGAAGGACGTTCAAAAGTACACATTCACGTTAATATACGAAATTTTTCATTCGAGTTAACTCATATTCGAAAATATTCGTTTGAATTCGAAAATACGACCCCTGGTCCTTCGCCTGGATACAAATTCTTAGAAAATTTATATTGACTGATCTTTCTGGTTATTGTTCAAGATCGATAGTCTAGTCGATAGTACTCAGTTTTTGCTACCACATAGCGAGAAAAGCCAAAATTCATGAAATATTGACACCCCTTGTTTTTCCCCTGTACTCTTCAAATACTTACGTATTGGACCTGAGATTACAGATTTGAACTTAAATTTAGAAGAGACTATTAAGAGTTGTAAAACTTTTACGTATTTAGGGTCATGGATAAGCCGAGATGGTACTTGTATGAAATATATAGAAATGAAACTACCACGGAGAAAACAAGCTAAGAAACCACTGCATGGAGTGATATGGAGCAATACTCGAATACTCGAACTAAATAAAACCGAAAAAGGATCTTTCATAGCATAATGCTGAATGTTACCATATATGGAGTGGAGGTATGAATGGCCAATGGCAACAACAATACGAAAAAAAAAATAAGAACAATTGAATTGGACCTTGGAGATGTCTACAAATTACCAAAGAGGATAGAATAAGAATAGGGGCCCGGGTAGCTCAGGCGGTAGCATGCCTGACTTCCACGTAGGTAAGCCGAGGTTCGAAACCCAGCGCAGGCGAGAACATCTAGACATTTTTAAAATGTCTGTAGGCCCCAGGTCGACTCAGCCTGAATAAAAATGAGTACCTTGTTCTGTTACCTTCCTTGTATAACGTAGGCCCTAGATATAGCAAAGCACCCTGCTATAATTCCAAAGCAGCGTTAGCGGTATAAAACGGGAGACTATTATATTATTATAGAATAAGAACAGAGAAAATATGGAAAAGAATGAAGTAGAAATCTCAATTACAAAAAAGTTACAAAACAGAGCCCTGTAGTGGTATGGGCATGTACAAAGAATGCTAGAGCACAGGTGGCCGAAAAGAATATTGGACTGGGACTCCCCGGGAAGAATATGGAGAGGAAGACCTGCTATGAGATGGAAAACCTACACAGAAAAAGTTATGGCGAATTCATAACGGGAAAAACCCAAGAAAAATAAGAAAACTGATTAAGTGATTTAGCACATTTATTTATAATATCATAAGATATAAAATAATGAGGTAGCGAAGGCCAGAGCGGCATTATTTAAGATAAAGGGACTTTTATGTGGAAACAACATTACTTTGAATCTGAAAATTAGATTAGTGAGATGTTATGTGCTCTTTACTCTTTTGTACAGTGTCGAAGGTTGGACTTTAACAGATACTCTTTTCAAGAAATTAGAAGCATCTGAAATCTGGGTATATCGGATAATCCTACGAATTAGTTGGGTGGATAGAGTTCGTAATGAAGTTGTTTTGCACTGGATGGGAAAAGCCACGGAATTCGTCAGAACAGTTAAAAATCGAAAGCTTGAACATTTTGGCCATGTTATGCGACACCCAGATAGATATTATAATATACTCCATTTAATATTATAAGGCCAGGTAGACGGAAGAAGAGGGCCAGATCGAAGAAGAACGTCATGGCTTAAAAACCTGAGAGAATGGTTTAGCAGATCCTTTGCATCCCTTTTCCGAGCTGCCGTCAACAAAATTACTATAGCTAATTTGATAGCCAACGCTCGATAGTCGAGCACGGCACATGAAGAAGAAGGAAAAAAGTTAAAATAATCAATCTATGATAATTTGGTGAGTACTGTATGAAATTATATCCAAAATTGTTTTTCAAAGTTACTGTTTGATTTTCTTAAATATATCGATGGTTTAAAGGCCAAAGGGCATAACCCCTTAATATATGAATTTTACAGGAGGCTTAAAATATTGAATTACTAGTACTATGTAGCTAATTTCTATATTCTTTTACTATTTACATGTAGCTCTTCATCTCCTGAATTAAATAAATACAACAAAAATTTATATTATTACTTACAAATACAATAAAAAATAATTTTATAATATATTTTATGGGTTACGCCTTTTTGCTGGTTTGTTTAAATATTTTGGTAAGACTATTGATGGGGGTTACGCTGTAAATGCCAGAATCCCCTTTTTTTGGGCCAAAGAAAACTGTCCACCTCGATATTTTGCAATATTTATTAGATTTTAAGGAAATGAAGAAATAGGTCGATTTTTGATCTAAGGGGGCCACATTTCCACGCTACATACATGTGTTATTTGTCAACCGCCTCCCTTCCTTTTCCCAAACCCCTTATTTTTACATAGGGAATAGGGTTCGTGTGATACCTCATTTGAAAGGTTATTCAATTCTCTATTCAGCAATATTAACATCGAAATAATTATTTATACAGGGTGTCCAAAAAAAATTATTTTGAATTAAATTGTTTGACACAAAAAGAAGAATGTATGCAATTTGTTTAACTCAAAATACATTCTACTACTGACAGAAAACAGAGAAATATTTTTATTTGACAAATAAATATGGTTTTTCGCTTAAATTCAATATTCAACCGATCAAGATGCAGATGGTTGGCAGCTTGAACATTGAAAATAAGAGAAACGCACTGTTTATTTATCAAAAATATTTTTTTCTGCTTTGTGACAGCAGTAGAATGTATTTTGAATTAAATAAATTACATACATTCTAAAAGTTATCGTGCTATTAGTCACATATGTATAGTCGCAATTTTGAATGCACGCCATTTTTGTAAAAGGAACAAAAACTTAGATGGCCTCGTATCTAAGTTTGAACCTTTATATGTGTAGTATATGTGGTCCAAGTTATATGTTTATACCATTAAATGCACAATAATTCTTATAATATTTGCACGCATCTGCCGCATATAGGTACATGTGAAGATACGTTTTGCATTTATTAAATGGTAATTAACATAACTAAAAAGCTAAAAAGATTTCCTAAAAAATATTTTTACGCTCTTTTCAATGGCGCTATTATATTTTTAAAAAATTAATACATACAGGGTGGAAGAATTGAAAAAAAGACAGCATATTTTTACAAAAAAACCAGGAAAAACACAACTTCTGGTGACCGATTAGTCACAATATATAGTCGCCATTTTGAATCCCCGTCATTTTTGTAAAAGGCAAAATCTGAGATGGCGTCATATCTAAATTTGAACTTCTATATTGAAATTATATACTTCTATCATTAAATGCACAATTGTTTCACATATCGGCTGCACTAGGAAAGAAAAACGGAGATCGAAGAAAGAATAACTGCGACAAACCGGGTATACCAAGCAAATAGAAAACTACGTTCGAATTATCACCACTAATTATTGTTCTACTGTTAAACAGAATAAAAACAGCCGAAATCGAATACCTCCACAACATTATGAGGAATGGCGAAAGATAGGGACTGCTGCAACTAATATTGCAGGAAAAAGTAGAAGGAAAACGTGGTCCAGAAAGGCAAATTATTTCCTGGCTGAAAAATCTACGTACGTGGTTCAACACAATAACCACAAATCTTTTCAGAGCAGCAGTGTGCAAAGTACAGATTGCCATAATGGTCACCAACATCCGAAATGAATAGGCACTACAAGAAGAAGACCTATGGTTTTCCGTCACTGTAAGGAGTCTTTTTTTTAATTACCCATTAGGAAGGCTTACTTAAAATTTGTAACTTTTTCTTGATCATCATCATCATTCTTTTTGCCATTTATCCCCTTGCGGTGTTCTTCCCCTGCTTCTTCCAGGAACTTGTAGTTCAGCAATTTTTCGTATTGGGCGATTAACGTCTCAACGTTGAACATGACCAAACCATCTTAGCCTATGTTCCCTCATATTGACAATAATTTGTGCCGTGCCAGCCCCAAACTTCCCTAATACATTTATTCCTTATTTTATCCTTTTTTGTTATTCCACTCATCCATCTAAGCATTCTTATTTCCACCACATGCATTCGCTATTCTTCTTTCTTTTTACTGCTCAGAATTCAGTTCCATACATCACAACCGGTCTTAGGGCTGTTTTATAGAATTTTTCTGGAACACACCATTCGCTTTCTTCCACTTCATACATCCAACCGTAATTTTATTGCATGCATCTCCATCTATGTCCCCATTACTCTTTAATACCGGTCCTACGTATTTAAAACTCTTACTTTTCACAATTATTTCATCATCCAAAATAGTGTTGCCTAAATGCAAGACCAAGACGAGACTGAGAGAGTCTTGGTCTTGGTCTTGCACCAATACACCTGATCTTGTTCTTGGTCTTGGTATTGCACTCCCGGTCTTGGTCTTGGTCTTGGTCTTGCAGCAAGAGTCTTGCAAGTCTCGCAGTTACCCACTAGCATATTGCTATTTATTAAACGTTACTTTAGATCTTAGAACAACGTAACAGTATAGGTACATTTTCAGCTTGACTTAACACACAGGGTGAGGCAGATAACCTTCCTATTAGAAATATCTCGAGAACTAAAAACAACAGAATCATGAAAATTGGAATAGGGGGTTTTGAAGAGTGATCTATTTAATGAAAATATTTTTATATATTTCCTACTTCAAGTTATACCGGAAGTTGCTTATAACTTCGTTTTTTAAAATGGAATACCCTGTATATTTTTACATTTCTGAATTCTCTTCCATGTCTTCTTTCTAAAAGTATGAGTGAGGTTTTGTAATGTTATATAGAGTAGTTTAAAATATAATTACGTTTTCTTATTAATTTCGTAGCAACTTTCACACCCTGTAGAATTGTAGTTATTTGACATCAAAAACTTTATTTGTGTTCAAATAATTTTTAATGTAGTCTACTATTGTTAAAAATTATTAGTATGTATATTTTAATGTTGCATTTGATATACAGGGTTGGTCTAAACTCGGAATGAGTATTTTCTGAGTTTTCTTTAATGTAACACCCTGTATTTCAGTATTGTAATGAAATGATATTTTATGGTACTTTTATATTTCTTAAGCATATCCTATACCTTACTGCTTTAATTTGTGCTTAATTGTTAATCGCGCCACAATGTTAACTGCATAGGTATTTTGATAGCTCAACCATTATTGGTAATTTTTAGGATCAGTCTAGATTAATATGTATTCCTAGATTAATATGTGTTCCGAAAAATTATTTGCGATTGAATATGTTCACGACCAACCTAATAAAATTTTACGTATTTTTTGTTGCAATTAATATTTGGTTGAATCACCAATAACTCACAAACTAAAGCAGTTAGGTAAAGGGAATGCTTAAGAAATAAAAAAGTACCATAACATATCATTTCATTACAATACTAAAATACAGGGTGTTCTATTTAAGAAAACTCAGAAAATACTCATTCCGTGTTTCGACCAACTCTTTATTCTAAAATTAAAAATTTAGCTATACATACTAACAATTCTTAACAATGGTAGACTATATTAAAAATCATATGAACATAAATAGAGTTTTTGGTGTCAAACTTCTACAATTCTACAGGGTGTGAATTGTGCTACGAAATTAAGAAAAAAATGTAATTCTCTTTTAAACTACCCTATATAACATAACAAAAGCTTATATTTTAACAACGAAGACATCAAAAAGAATTTAAAAATGTAAAAATATACAGAGCGCCCCATTAAAAAAAAACGAAGTTATAAGCAACATCCGGTATAATCGGAAGTAGAAAATAGATGAAAATATTGTCATTACATAGATCACTCTTTAAAACCCCTTCGTTCCCATGTTCATGATTCTGTTTCCTTTAGTTTTCAAATTATTTCTAATAGGACCTTTATCTGCCTCACCCTGTAGACATAATAAAAACCAAACAAATTAATAAATGTCTAAACAACTCACATCGGGTGGGGTTTGAACCCACGATCTAAACCATCCTTGCCTATACTCTCACTAACTGAGCTATCTATCGTATCCTACGGGAGTCAGTCTGTTTCTTTAAACATTTGCATTTAATAACCTTATATTACATATTATGTCCTAAATCTTGATTAAAACACAAAAAAAAATAAATGACATAAACTTGACTATATCAAAGAAAGGAATTTTGTCTAAAGAAAGGAATTTTGTTTGACCCATTGATATAAAATTGCACACTCTGCAGAAAGGTTAAAAGTACAATGTATAATAGTGTTATACGATCTGGTATTTAGAATCCTACTAACGGAAAAACAATTGAGTGTGTGTTGTATTATATTTTTTATCAACTTTAAAAAGTTAAGTTCGTGTCGGCGTCACAACACAGATTATTTTCTGAAAGGACAGAGCTATTCTCAAAATCTAAATAGACAATTACATACAATTAATTTCAGAGCGAAGGTGTGCGTCGCCGTCGTCTGCTAGGAAAGAATGTATTAAAAAATATTTTATTTTTACATTATAATAATTTATTATGACCTCTGAGTACGTGTCAAATAAATATGTCAAGTGTTCTTTTAATGAATATTTTAATTCGTTATGTATGTTTATTGTATTGTTCATAATCCGCATAAGTCCAATTTTCCAAATTTTTGTTACATATTTTTTGCGTCTCATAGTCTCTAAGCATATACCCGAACTTACTATATTCCCTAAACTGACACTCAATCCTAACTGCAAGACGCAAGAGTCTCGCAGGCTTAGTCTTGTTCTTGCTCAAGTCTTGCACGGTCAGTCTTGGTCTTGGTCTTGCTAAAATAAAGCGGCCTTGGTCTTGGTCTTGTTCTTGCGAAAACGCAAGAACAAGACCAAGATTGCAAGACCAAGACCGATTTTGCGCAACACTAATCCAAAAATATCATTTTATTTGTAACAACTCCATCTTTCAACGAACAGTCTAAATATTCTGTCTTTGTCCTACCAAGTTTGAACCCCTTTTTCGCAAGAGACTATCTCCACTGTACCAGTTTTTGATCTAAGTCCCCAACTATTTTTCACCAACAGCACATCACCAGCATGATACATTAAGCACCAGAAAATGTTATCCTGTAGTTTCGTTGTTATCTGATCTAAAACCAATGAGAATAAATAAGGACTAAGCACCGAGCCTTGATGTTATCCTACTTTCACATGAAATTTAACAATCTCTCCCAAACCTGCCCTAACACTATTTGTCACTCCCTCATACATATCTCTACCAATCTTTACATACATATTCACTGGGTATTTGTTATTTAGTGCTCACCACAGAATCTCTTGAGGGACTCTACCATATTATGCTCTCTTAACCTTCCGCAACTAACATAGGTTTTCTGGACATTAAAGCTAACGTCGGTGCCAGAGACCGACATTAAAAATATGTTTCCATTGACACACTTTCAAGCGTATGGTTATGTTTACTCTTTGAAGGAGTGGAATTAAACAAGAAATATACCTATTTTTATTTTATTAAGTCTTTTAAACATTAGGAAAATACCAAACAAAATAAAACAATATATCACATATCATTTGTGAAAAATAAGCTCAATTTTTCCACTGCTGTTTTTTGTACCTAGCTTCACCTTTTTCTTCTGGCAATTGAGTTACTAAATTACCAGCACTTGTTCGCACGTTCTTTCGTTATATTTTCTATTTTTGTCATCGAGTACATCACATCCAACATCGGTATCTGAGCCAAATTTGCCGATAAATGCATAATCACATTGAAGAATCAAACTTTAACACTAAAAACAGGCACCTGAATCAGGCAGCTACTGATGACGGCGGAGATACATAACGAACAATTTTGATATAATCGTAACAACTCTACGTCTCATAGACCGAATGTTAGTCACGGAAGCTTAAGATCAATGAATACCATAAAATATAATTGTTTTTTTCCTTTTTCCTGTATTTTTCCATTAACTGCCCTATAATGTAAATTGCATCTATGTTTGATCTGCCCTGCATAAAGCCAAATTGATTATTATCGGATATTTGGTTTCTTCAAGTATCTGTCTATCAATTATTATTTCCCATATTTTCATTGTGTGACTAACTAGTTTTGTAAGTTTTTCTTGATGTTTTACTTAAATCACTCAAACAAAAATTAACAAAAGACTAGTCAGTAATCAACGAAAAATCGATACCCCCAAATAGTTATTTTTAACACCAACCCTCTGCGAAGGTTATAATATACACACCTGATTTTTTAAATCAAAATAAAAAAATTTCCAAGGCTTCAGTTGTTAGGATAGAGGTTTTTATTATTTACTATATTTAACGTGGAAAGTTTGAAGCGAAAATCGAAAATCAAAATACCAAGGTTATAACTAAACAAAGTTGGTTGAAATTTGAAATCGGTTAGTAAGGTCAAATTTTACAGCGATGGTTTGTAATACAAAATCTGGTTGGTTAACACGTTGCAGGACAGTGCGTCAAATGTATAAGCAAGTGTTGTGTAATATAGAGGCTCAGTAATATAGAGGCACAATTCAAAAAAGCAGATTGTTGGGAAATCGCGTTTAAAGATTCTAGTTTTCAATATTACAGCTATTTTTTCAAATAACATGCTTATTATTTAAGTTATAAATGTGAAATTTGTCAGATTTGTTACTTGATAATTTCACTATAAATAGCCATGATATAAAATAATAATATAAATAAAATATATTAATTACATGTAATGAAAAAAATACTTTCAATTAGTCCCATATAGTACAAAAAAAACATAACAGAAATAAGGAAATCTTTAAGTTTGATCCCTTATATTATGAATGCCTTGTCACTGTTAATGAAAAATAGCGATCTATTATGAATTATACCCATTTATTTATTATATTTTCTATAAAGTAACGGCTTAACTAAAAACGGTTCTATACAATACAAAATGTTAAACACAAACTCGCCAGGATATTCGTCATAGAAAGACATGTTACTGATTGCTACCTTGTAGCAGTAAAAACAAGAGGTGGGCGGAAGAGTAAGAGAGAGGCACAAATACAGTTACTAAACCATTTAATGTTCTTTTTCTCTCTCTGTCAGCGCTAACCGGTAGAGAATTTTATTTTGTGCCCATATCATTTAAAATCACAGTTTACATAAATTTTGAGTTAAGCCCTTATATTACTGAGGGTGCGATATGTATTTTGCAAAGTAAAGCAGGGAAAATGCAACGTCTATAAACGTTGTGTCACATTACATCAATAGAAATTAGACGTAAATAGACGTTCTGACCCTCAACGTGTTAACTGGTTATCTGTGGTTTCCATTTTTAAAATACAAATCATCACCATCAACGGTATGATTGAACTGTTACCACTTTACTGTACCAAACTAGTATTTATAGGTATAAAGAAACAGTGTTAAACTTTTATCTTTTCTATATGTCATAAAATTTAAAAATATTTACACCCATTTCCCTTCCTTAACCAGAAGTTGAAAAGCGACTAAACACATTCGGGCTTTCCCAATTTTTCACCAGATTTTCAAAACGCGTCAATCGCATGCTACAAATGCATATATTTTATTAGTCACTATTAGTCCATTGAATCACGGTTTTTGCTCCAAATTTGAAAGAACCGCTTGGATTGACATGAAATTTAGAATATACCTAGATAACATGTCAAAGAAAAAAGTGATATTGTGCCGATGTTTGCTTTTGACCAGGAGCTGAGTTTCACTCCTCGGGGTTTAAAAAAACTTACGTTAAAAGTAAGTCTGGAAACGTATAAACTGACTAATTTTAAGGAACTGCTATTCTGTAGCCTTTTTCTTTTTTCAAGAAGTTAATACTTGTCGAGGTATTTGCGAGTGAATGTGTTCGTTTTTCAACAAAAAAACACGTTTTTAGGCGGTTGTTTGCAAATTATTCAGAATGTATTTTATCGGAAAAAGCATGTTTAGTAAAAATATAGCATATAAAAAAGCGAAAAGTATGGTGTATCTAGGTAATGAAAAATAGGTTCTTCTTCGTCAAATTCTAAATCGAAAATTTCAACGTGAAATAAAAAATGAAGCACTTTTTTGGGAAAACTCATCACAACTTTTATTTTTATTTTTAAAACAAGCTTTATTTTTGTTTTTTAAAAAAGTTCCTGGCACCAAAAGTAAACAAGTTACGTTCAAAAAAAGTTGATCTCTTATTTTTGGTTAAAAAATCGGGAAATCACCCGACAATTAGCATCTCAAATGGAATTAATCATTACCGCTTCACAAGTTGCTTTATTTATGTTTTATTTGTACGATATGAGCTCGTAGGCAGAGGGGATAATTAAAAATTCGCTAGCGCCAGTAGTGACAAGTCTGTAAGCTTTTGCTGGAAATTTGACATAAATATGAAAGTGATTAATTTAAAACATTGAAATTAATTTAATCGGAAATAATATTAGTTGGTCAAAGCTGTGGTGTATATTTTTACCTTAAATATACTTACGTTTTAAAAACTGAATTTAAGATTTTTTAATATTTCGTAATATGTAATTAGAAATTAATCTAAGCGCCATCTACACGATAATTGTGAAAGTATCCGAAGTAAGAAATTAATATTTCATTAATAGAACGTTAAAGTGATTATCAAAATCTTTAAAAAATCGATTAAAATTTAATTACTTTTTTGCGTTGTAAATATTAAGCAGAAAGTTGCATTAGTAATTCGCTAGGAGCGACACCAGCGAAGCTCAGAGCGTATATATGTATATATTATCTTAAGTTTTATCAGTTCAAAGTGCTTGTTTTTGAAATAAATTAGTTTTAATTTAATTCTTTTTAATTTTGAAAAAATTATTATTTTTTAAAAATAACTTAAAAATTAGTGATACCAATAATCTCAAACTGTAAAAAAATGTAGGATTTGCTTTTCTGAGTATTTAGGATTTTTGCTTTTGTGTAAGACCTAAATTGGTTAAGATATGACTGTTCAAAATTTGCATACTTGTGTGATTAGTGACTCGTTCAAGCCCTTTTAACTAGAACCCTTTCAAAGATAACCATTTTGAACCGATGAAACTTACAAATGAGGCGCTCAGAGCAACAGTGGCCTAACCCACATCCTACAATTTTATCAAAACGCTTTAATTACATTAAAGTTTTCCCTTATTTAAATATTTTCAGATGCAGAGTAGATCAACCAATAGTTTCTTGAGCCAATCTACATCTGAATATACTTATATCTATATATATATATATATATATATATATATATATATATATATATATATATATATATATATATATATATATATATATATATATATATATATATATAACAAGGTTGTATTCTTGGGGAATTCAGCAAATTTTATGTGAAAGAAAACACTTTTTACTTGATCCAAGCTTTCGTAAACTTTAATGAATCGTTTACATCATCAGGGTAGACTGTAATAAAAAACGATGGTAGTTTTTTGGTATATGACCTTATAAATTAATATACTCACAGTAAGTTGTGGTTGTTAAAGTGATGGTTAAAATATTTTTTTACATTGATAACTACAATTGTTTTTTAAATTGTAAACAGTTTTTTAAAAAACAAAATATCACAGAATATATATACTATGACAGATCGGATTACACAAGTAAATAACAGGCAGGAAATATTAGAATGATTTATCATAAAAAATCGGTTTTTAAGCTATTCAGCCATGGTCTTGTTATTAATAAGTATTGAGTCAACTCCAGTATGATTTGAACAAAAGTTATAATGTTGTAATCAAAGTCATTTGAGATTGATAGTAAGTTATTATTGTTAAGATATAGTTTTTTTTTATGTTTTTTTTTATTTTTAAGTATTCTAATATAATATTAAAATATTAGTATTAGGCAGTCAATCTCAATGTAAAGGAGACAAGGATACTACAATTTGTTAATTTCAAGGTGGTTTATCTTTAGATAGTAAATTGGAATAAATGACACTAAGGTGTTGGATATCAGTTCTTTTGTTTATACAAGAAGGAGTTAGGGCAATGTATGTCATTTCTAGAAACTTTCTCTTTGAAGAATTACATTCACTAGACAAAATTTTGGTTGATTCCCAATCCATATTATGTTGTTTGTTTGTGACATGAGTGGCAAGCTCACACCTCTCTGGATGTAACCTACAATCACTCTTGTGCGATGTGATTCGATCTTTTAGTTTTCTACTTGTTTCACCTATGTAGTGTAACTCACAATCTGCACAAGAGATCTTGTAGATCACATTTGATTTTAATAACTGGTGTGTTAAGTCTTTTTGTTTATTATATAAGTTGCCCAAAGTACGTACATTTTTATGTGCGATTTTAATGTTATCATAAATTTTAAGCAACCTTGTTAGACTGGGTGTAATATCTATATATATATATATATATATATATATATATATATATATATATATATATATATATATATATATATATATATATAAAGGGTTGTCTACAGTTAATGCCGTTTCCCTTCCGTCAGCCAGGACTTCCATTTTTTTCGATCTTCCCAGTCTCCGTCTTCCAATCCTTTCTTAGACATGGCTTCGTCGACTTCATTTTTCCAAGATCTTCTAGGTCGTCCTCTTCTTCTCGTTCCTCTTGGGCTCCATTCTGCAACCTTGTTTATCCAAGTGTTTTCTGCTCTGCGTACGTGGCCGTACCATTTCAGTCTTCTCTCGTCTATATATTTCAGGGCATCTTTTTCCACTTGAATTCTTCTCCTTATCTCCTCATTTGTTATTCTGTCTCTTCTGGTGAGACCACAGCATCTTCTCCAGTATTCCATTTCGGTTGCCAGAATACTTTTTTGGGTTTTTTTTGTTTATGACCCAAATTTCTGCGGCATATGTCATGATGCTTCTTACTATTGTTTGGTATATCATTCTTTTTGTTTTTCCCTTGATGTTTTTATTCCAGATTACATTATGGAGTTGTCTGATGCAAGATCTTGTTTGTCCCAATCTACTTTTTATTTCTGCTTCTGTTGTTCCGCTTTTCGACATTATAAAGCCCAAATATTTAAAATTCTTCGTTCCTTTTATTTCAACTTGTTCTTCTACTTCTAAGTTTTTTACGTCTTCTTCCGATATTACTAAGTATTCCGTTTTCTTCATATTTATTTCCAGGCCCACCTTTTTGTATTCCTCTTTTAGTTTTCTTACCATGTAACTGATATCCTCTTCATCTTGAGCCATCACCACCTGATCGTCTGCGAAACACAATGTGTAGAGATAATCGTCCCTTATCGGTATTCCCATACCCCTACACTTTGTCTTCCAAGTTGTTAGTGCGTGTTCTAAAAATATTTTAAATAGAGTCGGTGACGTTGGGCATCCCTGTAGTAATCCTTTTGTTGTTTTGAAGTTAGCAACTACCTTGTTTCCGATTTTTATATTTACTTCATTTCCACTGTACATGCTTTTGATTGCTTGTGTTAGGTTAGGTGGTATCCCTATTTTAGTCATTGCTTTGTACAGTTCTTTCCTTGGCACGGTGTCGTATGCCTTCCTAAGGTCTATAAACGCCATGTGTACGTCTTTGTTCTTTGCTCTTTTTTTCTCTATTGTCTGTTGTATTGTATGGATATGATCTAGACATGATTTCCCTGCTGTAAAACCTGCTTGTTCTTCTCCGATTTTACCTTCTATATTTTTCTCTATTTTGTTCCTGAGGATCCCGCCATACAGTCTTCCCATTGTAGCGATGACGCTTATCCCCCTGTAATTTTCGCAATGTTTTCTGTTACCTTTTTTGTATATCGATGTTATGTAGGCTTCCTGCCATTGTTTAGGGATGTCCTCTCCATTTATTGCTCTTTCCATGATTCGGCATATCATTCTTCTTAATTTCTGTGTTCCGTATTTGATTAGTTCCGCCACAATTCCTCCTGGTCCTCCAGCTTTATTGTTCTTCATGGAATTTATTGCTTCTTTCATCTCTTATTGAATATACTTAACTAGTGCATAACTTTAATGTAGTAAAATCGTTTTGGTAAAATTGTGTGATGTGGGTTAGGCCACTGTTGCTCTGAGCGCCTCAAATCATATAAACAATACATACACGAGTAAAGCAACTTGTGGAGAGGTAGCAATTATTAATTTCATTGAAGATACTAATTTGGGAGTGATTTTTACAATTTTTTTCGCCAAAAAAATAGACCATCTTTATTAGGAGCATAACTTCCTTACTTTTGATGCTAGAAGCTTTTTTAGAAACAGAAATGAAGATTTATTTAAACACTTTTAAAAAATTGTAATTAGTTTTTCCAAGAAAGTATTTCATTTTTCCCTGGAATTTGACGAACATGAACTTATTTTTCATTAGCTACAACCCAAGTAACTCAAGTAGAGCCACCTAACTAACACATTACTAAATGTCAAAGTTGCTTTTGTTTTGTTATAATAAATTAATTTATTGATAAGGCAACAAAACTACATATTTCTTCCAGTTGCAAACTTTTTTTTAGAAAAACTTACCACAAGTCTAACCTTTAACGTTTTAAATACAAATATTCTCATTTGAAATCAGCGTAATTATTTAAACAACCTTTGTTTAGAAATATTTTTCATTAGCTACAACTATGCTTGTACTAGGTCAAGACACCTCATACATACACCGCTTTTTAAATTTTTTTTGTAATCTATATTTTTGCTAAGATTATTTTTTTCGATAAAATACTCGATTTTCGAGTTAAGGTTTCTACATATCATCATGCACTCATCGTTTCCGGCACGTAGCGTAGTCTCCAAAAAAGCTGATTTTACAAAGCGGTGTCTGATACGATACGTACCGGACAGTATGAATTGTTCATATTTAAAACCATTAAAATCAATATTTTTCGGAAATTAAACGCTACCTTGTGGAAACGATGAGTGCATGATAATATGTACAAAACTTTATTTGGGAAAGAGCGTCCAAAAACGTGTTTTTTTTGTTGAAAAATTAACATATTCACTCGCAAAGAGCTCGAAAAGTATTAATTTAGTAAACAACCGCTATAGAACAAAAGTTCCTTACAAATTAGTCAGTTTATTTATTTCCGAAATTATTATGAACGTATATTTTTTCACATTCACGAAGGGGTGAAACTTACCTCCAGGGTAAAAGCACACATCGGCACCATATCACGTGCTAGCTATTTGTATGCCAAATTTCATGTCAATCCAAGCGGTTCTTTAAAATTTAGAGATTTTGCAATATTTTACCGTGAGTGAATGGACTAATACAACTTGTAAACAAGATATAACCGATACCGTGACGTTACATACATGCAAATTTATAAACATGGCGCAGTCTAAAAGGATTGTAGCTGAACACCAAACACATATTTCAAAGTAAGTTTGATTAAAAATGCATCGGGCTGTTGCTTTGAAAAATGTGTGCGCTTTGGTTGAGTACGCGGTAGAACTTTGATGCACAAAATTGTGATGTAAAAACACGATAAATTTTTAAAAAAACATCGCCAGGCTGTTCAATAACACGAGTTATATAATGTCAGATTATGTAAAACATGAAACGTAGACAGATATGCAGAACAACCAAAAAAAGACTACGTACTCCGAGTGCGTTTGAGAAAGGAGTAGTTTTAATTAAACCGAAAGATTAATAAAAGACAGACACAGACACACCGATTTGTAACTTTCAGATCTTATTTTCTCCAACCTAATTTTTGATTGAATTTTTGGTATTTTTGGTACTTTTCACTCGTAATACTGTTAGTTCTCATTATTATAATGTATATTATGAGTTTTTTAAAAATATGAAAATATGCGTGGATAAAGGGACCGAAATAAAAAGGTTATGGTTTGAAAATTACCATCTTAAACACCACTTATCATATTTACCATCACCTTATCGCAGTTAAACGTTTTTTCTTTTAAAAGAAGCGTTTTGCCGCGTTATTTTCAATGCCGTTTTAATTATTTTATTTAATTTAGTAGTTCCCGAGATATTTTATTTGCTTAAAAGCCAAAAAATTGTTTATAATTTTAAAATATTCCTGAGGATGTCTTAATAGTGCAATTTCAATTATGTAAAATAAATTAGATAGGTAAAATGTCTTTTTTCTACGGCCGTGCCTAAACAGCCACTTTTCCGCACGCATCTTGTTTCCGAAAGTTGCAATTTCCCGCACTAGTGCGGGAAAGTAGATTACCTTGTAATATGGCATTATAATATACAGGGTGTAACAAAAATACAGGTCATAAATTAAATCACATATTCTGGGACCAAAAATAGTTCGAATTAACCTAACTTATTTACCTTAGTACAAATATGCACATAAAAAAAGTTATAGCCCTGTGAAGTTACAAAATGAAAACCGATTTTTTCGAATATATCGAAAACTATTAGGGATTTTTTATTGAAAATAGATATGTGGCATTCTTACGGCAGGAGCATCTAAAAGAAAAATTATAGTAAAATTTGTGCTCCGCATAAAAATTTTATGGGGGTTTTGTTCCCTTAAACCCCCCCCCCCCAAACTTTTCTGTACGTTCAAATTAAATTATTATTGTGGTACCATTAGTTAAATTCAATAGTTTTAAAACTTTTTTGGCTCTTAGTATTTTTTCGATAAGGCAGTTTTTATCGAGTTGCGGCTTCTTTTTTAATATGTTTACATACAAATTTTATGGGGGTTTTGTTCCTTTAAACCCCCCAAATGTTTGTGTACGCTCCAATTAAACTATTACTGCGATACCATTAGTTAAACAAAATGTTTTTAAAATTTTTTGCCTCCTTGTATTTTTTCAAGAAGGCAACTTTTATCGAGATATGGCTTCTTTTTTAATAAGGTTCAAAATATACCTAAAAATGTACATCATACATAAATTTTCATATTTTTACCAAGTCTCCATAATCGTACTTAACCATATACAAATATGTGGTGGATTAGACAAATATTTAAAATATCTCGATAAAAACTGAATTTTCGAAAAAGTACTAAGAGCCAAAAAAGTTTTAAAAACATTGTGTTTAAGTAATGGTACTACAATAACAATTTATTTGGAACGTACACAAAAGTTTGGGGGGGGGGGTTTAAAGGAACTAAACCCCCATAAAATTTTTATAGGGTGTCCAACTTTCACTATAATTTTTTCTTAAGATGCTACTGTCATAAAAATGCCATATGTTCATTTTCAATAAAAAATCTTTAATAGTTTTCGATATATTGGAAAAAATCGATTTTCATTCTGTAACTTCAAAGGGTTGTAACTTTTTTTATATGCACATTTGTACTAAGGTAAGTTAGGTTCAATCAAACTATTTTTGGTCCCAGAATATGTGATTAAATTTATGACCTGTATTTTCGTTACACCCTGTATTATAATATATGCAATAAACTAATATTTAGACATTATTTACTAATTTATTTCAAATTTATCTTATTGTGTTCATGTTTTAATGAAATTAACGCGAAAATTCTTTGAAATAGAATTATTTTGACATAATATTCATCAGTCAAATCAGTGGACAATCACAATGGTTTTGAAAATCGTCGTTATTGAAACCATTATCGTCGTCATAGTAACCAATTTTATTGAAAGTTTGATTTTGACAACCTTGTCAAACAACGTATGCATTTGTGTGATTTCGCTGCAATTTTTAAAAAATTACATGGATTCATCGGACGAAGAGATCCCGGAAGCTGTATTGATAGCCGCCGCGGAAGCAAATTAAAATTTGTTGCCTGCCAAATCGAAAGAGAGGTATCAAAAACAATTTGTCCATTTTGTGAACTGGTGCGAATCCATGGAAGTAAGGGGCTATAAAGAGGAAGTATTTTTGGCATACTTTTTAGAATTGAGCAAAGTGCTTAAATCAAACACACTTTGGTCACGCTATTCCATGATTCAAAGTTTAATGGAAATAAAGCACAATATTGATATAAGCAAGTTTTATAAACTAACAACTTTTTTGAAAAAACAAAATATTTTTGCTTGGTTTTCGAACACAAAAAGCAAAAAATTTTTAGTAAAGAAGATATAGCCAAATTTATGTTAGACGCACCAAACGAGATATATCTTATGATAAAAGTAGTTACCATTTTTGGTTTGTCTGGGGCTTGTCGTAGAGCCGAACTTACGAAAATCACTCTCGACGATATTGAAGACAAAGGGAATCTAATAATCGTCAAAATTACGGACTCGAAAAACAACTCTGCGAGATCACTTGTTGTCTCAGAAGAAATAAAAAATGAAATGTTTTTGAAGCTATACAGAGAATACGTCAGTTTACGACCTTCAACCACAACTCATCGGCGTTTGTTTATAAAATACCATAAAGGAAAATGTACAGTGCAATGTGTAGGAATTAATACACTTGGAAAAATCCCCTCCGAAATTGCAGCCTTTTTGCATCTACCCACTCCTGAACGTTACACAGGACACAGCTACAGACGCTCATCAGCAACCTTCATAGCCGATTCTGGAGAAACTATTACAAATATAAAACGTCTAGGAGGCTGGAAAACAACTTCTGTAGCCGAAGGTTACCTAGAAGACTCTGAAATGCAAAAAAGAAATGTGTATAACACAATTTTTAGTATCGATTCTTTAGAACCATCTACATCTACGTCGAGTGATCACAGCGAGCACAGGTCTAGGGAGAATACACAGTGCCAATTCAAGGAACAGCTTGCATCCGTTATAAATTTGCAGAATACTGCGAATTGCTCATTACTTTTTAATATTACGAAGCAATAAATAGACGTTCTTCTTTTTCCACTAAATATTTTGTTGTATTTACTAGTAAATAAAAATTGATATAACTATATATGTTGTGACTTTTTTCCAAGCATACGGCCGTAGAAAAAATATTGTTCCTAACTCATGCGGAAAGTGTTTCCCGCACGCGACTGCCGTTGACCCGAACGACGCGATAGCGGAGTTCGGGCAAGCAGTCGAATTTTAACTTAAATAATTAAAACGGCATTGAAAATAACGCGGCAAAACGCTTCTATTAAAAGAAAAAACGTTTAACTGCGATAAGGTGATGGTAAATATGATAAGTGGTGTTTAAGATGGTAATTTTCAAACCATAACCTTTTTATTTCGGTCCCTTTATCCACGCATATTTTCATATCTTTAAAAAACTCATAATATACCTTATAATAATGAGAACTAACAGTATTACGAGTGAAAAGTACCAAAAATACCAAAAATTCAATCAAAAATTAGGTTGGAGAAAATGAGATCTGAAAGTTCCAAATCGGTGTGTCTGTGTCTGTCTTTTATTAATCTTTCGGTTCAATTAAAACTACTTCTTTCTCAAACGCACTCGGAGTACGTAGCCTTTTTTTTGGTTGTTCTGCATATCTGTCTACGTTTCATGTTTTACATGATCCGACATTATATAACTCGTGTTATTGAACAGCCTGGTGATGTTTGGTCAAAAATTGATCGTGTTTTTACATCACAATTTTGGGCATCAAAGTTCTACCGCGTACTCAACCAAAGCGCACACATTTTTCAAGGCAACAGCCCGATGCATTTTTAATCAAACTTACTTTGAAATATGTGTTTGGTGTTCAGCTACAATCCTTTTAGACTGCGCCATGTTTATAAATTTGCATGTATGTAACGTCACGGTATCGGTTATATCTTGTTTACAAGTTGTATTAGTCCATTCTCTCACGGTAAAATATTGCAAAATCTCTAAATTTTAAAGAACCGCTTGGATTGACATGAAATTTGGCATACAAATAGCTAACACGTGATATGGTGCCGATGTGTGCTTTTACCCTGGAGGTAAGTTTCAGCCCTTCATAGGTGTGAAAAAATATACGTTCAAAATAATTCCTGAAATAAATAAACTGACTAATTTTTAAGCAAATTTTGTTCTATAGCGGTTTTTTTACTAAATTAATACTTTTCGAGCACTTTGCGAGTGAATATGCTAATTTTTCAACAAAAAAAAACACGTTTTTGGACGCTCTTTCCCAAATAAAGGTTTCTACATATTATCATGCACTCATCGTTTCCAGCAGGTAGCGTTAATTTCCGACAAAAATTTATTTTAATGGTTTTAAATATGAACAATTCATACTGTCCGGTACGTATCGTATCAGACACCTCTTTGTAAAATCAGCTTTTTCGGAGACTACGCTACGTGCCGGAAACGATGAGTGCATGATAATATGTAGAAACCTTAACTCTAAAAGCGAGTATTTTATCGAAAAAAATAATCTGAATAAATATCTTAATCAAGCGAGTTGTAGCTAATGAAAAATATTTTTAAACAAAGGTTGTTTAAATAATTACGCTGCTTTCAAATGAGAATATTTGTATTTAAAACGTTAAAGGTTACACGTGTGGTAAGTTTTTCTAAAAAAAAGTGTGCAACTGGAAGAAATATGTAGTTTTGTTGCCTTATCAATCAATTAATTTATTATAACAAAACTAAAGCAACTTTGACATTTAGTAATGTGTTAGTTAGGTGGCTCTACTTGAGTTAATTGGGTTGTAGCTAATGAAAAATAGGTTCATGTTCGTCAAATTCCAGGGAAAATTAATCACTTTCTTGGAAAAACTAATTACAACTTTTTAAAGTGCTTAAATAAATCTTCATTTCTGTTTTTAAAAAAGTGTTTAGCATCAAACGTAAGCAAGTTATGCTCATAATAAAGATGGTTCATTATTGGCCCAAAAAATTGTGAAAATCACTCCCAAATTAGCATCTTCAATGAAATTAATAATTGTTACCGCTCCACAAGTTGCTTTATTCGTGTATGTATTGTTTATATGATTTGTAAGTTTCATCGGTTCAAAATGGTTATCTTTGAAAGGGCTCTAGTTAAAAGGGCTTGAACGAGTCATTAATCACTCATGTATGCAAATTTTGAACAGTCATATCTTAACCAATTTAGGTCTTACAGAAAAACAAAAATCCTAAATATTCAGAAAAGCAAATCCTACAGTTTTTACAGTTTGAGATTATTCGTATCAATAATAATTTTTAAGTTATTTTGAAAAAAAAAATTCAATATTCAAAATTAAAAAAAAAATTAAATTTAAACAAATTTATTTCAAAAACAAGCACTTTGAACCGATAAAACTTAAAGATCATATACATATAAATAAAGCAACTTGTGAAGCGGTAAAGATCATTCAGCGTGTTGAAAAGAATCAAAAACTACTTGAGGAACTCGACTTCTGACGAAGATTCTAGATTGTCTAGTTTGGCTAGTTTTGTTTCAAATGCTGAGCTTTTTCAAGCCTTTAAAAGAACAAGACTTTAAAAATTTGATTAAAGATTTTGCAGCCAAAAAAGCTAGATAAGTGAGTATTTAGAGTTTAGATGTGATATTTATTATGAGTGTGGAGTGGAGTGAGTGTCAATGTTAATCACTAATCCAACTTTATACAAATTAAGAATTTAAGAACATGACATTGACCTTTTTCACTATAAGAGGATAATGAATAATGAATTGAACGATCTAAAGGTTTATTTGTTGTATTTTTATGCCTGGTTGCACCAACACATCTTAAGCTTAAGGCGTGCATTAAATAAACATATACGTTCACCATTGAGTCTTAGATCAATTTTTAGCTTGCTACAATGGATTGTCATGTGGATTGCATTAATAAGAATTCAAAATTATGGTGCAACGTGTGTGACATTTAAATCGACCCTATCTATAAGCTGAGCTGGGTTAAGCTGGATCTTAAGATTTGTTGGTGCAACCGGGCATTAATATTTTTATTTTTCAGTACCGTAGCCTACTACTAGTACAGTTCATATTATTTTGCTTGTTCTTTTACTTACAATGTCTTATCAACTCGGCTTTTTTAATCTTTTGTTGTCATCTCTACTTTTCCCTCGGAATTAAACAAATGGTATTTAATTTTAACAATTAACTGCAATACTAATTAATAATATAATAATTTTAGCAATATTAATAATTTTACAAAGGACCAGGCAACACTCCTTATGGAAAAGTGGTCCCGGTCAAATTTGATGAAAGTTTGGTCAATGATACTTCTTGATGTGTAGATTAAAAAATCCATGGCACCTGGGTATGAATAACTACTATTCTCGAGTTACAGCCTTCTAAAGTTATTGGATTCGGGTGCTCGGTTTACATTAAGTGCACTAATTTACGGTCAAGTGAACGAAAATATTTATTATTAGAAGAAGAGAAACTCATGTTCTTCATACATACTTGTGTGTTGTATATGAATTTGTGGTCAAAAATAGTTGGATCGTATTTTAGTCTTCAGAAAACCTCCGAAAAGTCTTCAGAAAACTAAAGAAGTGCAGTATAAAATGTGCTGCTAGATCGATATAAGCATTATCATGTTTTCATGAATGCTTCTCAGTTATGCAATACCAGCAAAACTGCAGTTCGGCTTTATCTTTAGAAAACTACTGAACAGTGGCGGATCTAGGGAAGATATGGGTAATTCCACCGGTAACATGTTCCAGAATTAATTAAATAACTTTATTTAACGAAAATGAACGAGATGGAGCCATCTAAACACATTTATAACCAAAGAGCAGATAGTGTGATGAAAAGACGTAAGCCCAGAGCACGGGCGCCCATATAAAAATTTTTAGGGGGGTGGCAAACGTGAAGATGTTACACATTATATTTTGTATACTTTGAATAACCATATATAATTCAAAGCACCCGAAAAGCCAGGGGGTCACGGTCCCCCCTGCCCATGGCCCAGAGTAGGATTTAAGGACCAGAGAAGATGAGTTACGGGTGTTAAGAGTACGAAATTGGAAAACCAAGGCGGAGGATAGAATGGAATGGAAGCTGATTCTCGAACAGACCGAGGTCCACCAGGGGTTCTACAGCCAATGATGAGCTTTTTGATACAAAATATTATGGAGAATAATTTTGTAGGGTTATTTTTATAACTATAATATTCATACTTAGGTATAATCATATAGAACAAATGGTCAATAGAGAAGGCTTCATAATCATCATTTTGCTAACTTTCCTCTTTTCGACTTAGACTACCTAAAACACCTTACCATTGGGATATATCAAATTAAACTGGCACCATCTTACATACAAGATAAAATAATAAGAAAAAATGACAAAGAGTTTCAAATTGATGAGAATATGGATGAACCGGGATTCGTAAGAGTTCGAATATTTTCTAGGTTTCGGCAAGCTACAGAACACCAAGTATTCATTTCCTATACGGTTGATGAAGATAATGATGAAGATGAGCCTGTAGAAGAACCGATTAACGGGTACTACTGTACCTGTCAATCTGGTGCGAGAACTGTAGGTACTTGTGCTCATATCACCAGTGTGTTATGGTTTTTAGGCTCTGTATGACATCAACCCAATGTTAAGTATTCTTATAGGTCGTTAGTTAACACAACGTATGATGCATCTAACCAAAATCAGCAAAATGTTAACATACAAATAGTCGAAGATGATTTAAACCCGATTTTTCCATAGACAATTGTAATTAATATTTAGCATTTACAAACTACCATTTACTTTGTTTTTTTTTTGTATTGAAATCAAGTCCATGTTCTCTAACTGTCTTATATCTGATATGCGGCACAAGTTTCATGTCAACTAATGTATTTTTTTACGTTTCAACAATTTTTTCTTTAATTATTCTGGAACATGTTACGAGTGGAATTACCCCCATCCCCCCTAGATCCGCCGCTGTTCAGTAGTTTTCTAAAGATAAGGCGGAACTGTAGTTTTGCTGGTATTCCATAACTGAGAAGCATTCATGAAAACATGATAATGCTTATATCGATCCAGCAGCACCTTTTATACCGCACTTCTTTAATTTTCTGAAGACTTTTCGGAGGTTTTCTGAAGACTAAAATACAATCCAACTATTTTTGACCACGAATTTATATACAACACGCAAGTATGTATGAAGAACATGAGTTTCTCTTCTTCTAATAATAAATATTTTCGTTCACTTGACCGTAAAGTAGTGCAGTTTAACGTAAACCGAGCACTCGAATCCAATAACTTCAGAAGGCTGTAACTCGAGAATAGTAGTTATTCAGACCCAGGTGCCATGGACTTTTTTAATCTACATATCAAGAAGTATCATTGACCAAACTTTCATCAAATTTGACCGGGACCACTTTTCCGTAAGGAGTGTTGCCTGGTCCTTTTCTAACATTTGCTAACATTTTGAATTATATATTTTCTTCTTAAGGTGCCTTCTCCATTACTGAAGGTTGGCTATAACTACAGCAAATTGCTCTCTATCTTAAGAGGTTCTTAGTATTGAACATGTGTCCATACCTGTAAAGTCTTTCCATTTCATTTTCTTCTTCCTGAACCTCTTCTTCCTTCCACTTTCCCTTCCATTATGAGTCGTAAAAAGTTGTATCTTTCTCCTCTGTGAATTATGTCTAGATAACTCGTTTTTCGGTTTTTTACAATATTTAGGAGTTCTCTCTCAGTCTTCATTATTCTCAGCACCTCGTTGTTGGTCACGTGATCTGTCCAAGAGATCTTCAGCATCCTTCGAAAAACCAACATCTCAAAGGCTTCTATAAATATAGAATTCTTTCTATAAATTTTCTTTTTTTAAATTTCTATAAATATAGAAATTGTTGTTAGAGCTGTGTTTAGGTTCTAGCCGAATTTGCAAACCAAGATTATTTAATTAGTAAATACATTTCAACCTATTTATGTCCTTATTCAAATAGGACATTAGAGGCATTTCTATTCATTTATATTATACTTTGTATTACGAAATTTAAAAAGTAAAATTAAAATAAAAGTTATATTATTACTATTATTATTAAGTCTTTGTGCTTTAATTACATAATCGTGAAGTTATCGGGGGACGCTCGGGGTAATTTGGCCTAAGACCGCAAGTTCCCTAAATCCGGCACTGGTAACCCCAAAGAAATCAGTCCAGTTTATTAAATTCTGGTGATTTGAGTGGCCACGCTACTGGTCCACTGAAAAATGAAAATATCTCGAAAACTAATAAATTTAGACATAGGGAATGTTATATAAAAATTAAACTACGGTAATGGTAATTTTCATATATATATATATATATATATATATATATATATATATATATATATATATATATATATAACAGGTATATAATCTTTGCTGAACATATGTTATATATATATATATATAAAGGGTTGTCTACAGCTAATGCCGTTTCCCTTCCGTCAGCCAGGACTTCAATTTTTTTCGATCTTCCCAGTCTCCGTCTTCCAATCCTTTCTTAGACATGGCTTCGTCGACTTCATTTTTCCAAGATCTTCTAGGTCGTCCTCTTCTTCTCGTTCCTCTTGGGCTCCATTCTGGAACCTTGCTTATCCAAGTGTTTTCTGCTCTGCGTACGTGGCCGTACCATTTCAGTCTTCTCTCGTCTATATATTGCAGGGCATCTTTTTCCACTTGCATTCTTCTCCTTATCTCCTCATTTGTTATTCTGTCTCTTCTGGTGAGACCACAGCATCTTCTCCAGTATTCCATTTCGGTTGCCAGAAAGCTTTTTTGGGTTTTTTTGTTTATGACCCAAATTTCTGCGGCATATGTCATGATGCTTCTTACTATTGTTTGGTATATCATTCTTTTTGTTTTTCCCTTGATGTTTTTATTCCAGATTACATTATGGAGTTGTCTGATGCAAGATCTTGTTTGTCCCAATCTACTTTTTACTTTTTCTTCTGTTGTTCTGCTTTTCGACATTATAAAGCCCAAATATTTAAAATTCTGTGTTCCTTTTATTTCAACTTGTTCTTCTACTTCTAAGTTTTTTACGTCTTCTTCCGATATTACTAAGTATTCCGTTTTCTTCATATTTATTTCCAGGCCAACCTTTTTGTATTCCTCTTTTAGTTTTCTTACCATGTAACTGATATCCTCTTCATCTTGAGCCATCACCACCTGATCGTCTGCGAAACACAATGTGTAGAGATAATCGTCCCTTATCGGTATTCCCATACCCCTACACTTTGTCTTCCAAGTTGTTAGTGCGTGTTCTAAAAATATTTTAAATAGAGTCGGTGACGTTGGGCATCCCTGTAGTAATCCTTTTGTTGTTTTGAAGTTAGCAACTTTAATTTTCAATAGTGATATAAAATACAGGGTATTCCATTTAAAATTACTGAGAAAATAATGTACTTGCGTTTTGACTCACCCTGTATTTGATATAAATAAAATTAGCAATATTGACCATTCTTGAAAATTTTGACAATACGTTAAAAAATATGGCATTAATAGACCATTGTTGTTTTGCTTATTCTTATTTATACAGGGAGTTGAACTTGTTACGATTTTCATATAAAATTGGTTATACCTTTGTAAATACCCTATATAACATAACAAACCTTTATATTTCTGTGATGGAGAAGTTAAGAAGATTTCGAATATAAAATAAAATATATGGTGTTCCATTTAAAAAAAAAACAAAAGTTTGGTCTGCCACTGTGTTATCGAACACCCTGTAACATTCTAACTAATTTTGTAATATGAAGGTCAAAGGTGGCTAAAATTTTTGTTATTAACTTTTATTGCTATCTATTACTATAGCGGAGCTATTGAGCTTTACCCTACTAATCAATCACCCTGTATGTTAGTTCAGTATTTTATAAATGCTAGAATATTCCACAGGGTGTGGTGAACTTTCAGAAAAAAACAAAGTTTGATTGGTACACCCGGTGTACAATGACAATTTACCTGTAAATTGGTACAAAGGTCATGTGACCAATTTCTGTGGCTAGTTTCAACTTCTGGATCTGGAGTTTGAGTTTCTGGATAGTTTCAGATATGGAGTTTAAGCTGATCGTGAAAACGTTTGTGATGTATTTTCAGTCCAACTTGGATATTTTTTAAGAAAAATTTTTTAATAAAAATTTAAATACCAGAAAGGAAGTCTTTTTTTCTTCTTAAATAATCAAATATCTCTAGATCCTTATCTTGCAGAGTTCAATAAATATTTTATTAGATTCTCTAGTCCCTTCAATACGGAGAAAATCTTGTTTTTTGTCTTCGCATAGAATTCATTTGCAAACAGATTGAAATATTTATTGTAACTTTCTCTTTGTATGTAAATTTACTTCAGCGCTATCGTGTCGATTTTTTTACTTCAATTTTGTTGCCACGTGTATATATCCACTATTGTTTTTTTTTGTTCAGTATTTTATGGAATACAAAACCTTTTTACATAATATAGCCAGAACGTATGAAAATTATCTCAATGGTGTTTCATACAGTGTGGAAGGCATTTCTAGAATAAAATTATTTCTGTCATTGTTTCAAAAAATTATAAAAATCGCTGAGACGCGTCGATTTTAATATATAAATATGAACTTTTTACACATAAATTTAAATGTACAGGGTGATTTATGCAAGCCTAGTAGAGCCCATAATCTTTATTTTTAATGGAGCACCCTGTATATTTTTATATTTTTAAAAGCTGGATAACAACTAAATATATCCTGTAGGGTGTATTATGAATAATACAGAGTGAAATTTTGAAATTATAAAGTGTGGTAACCATTATTATGAAATAATTAATAATAATTATAGAGTATGGAATAAAGTTGTTTATGTCCGTATTTAGAAAATTATAAAAAATACTTGAACTCGTCAAGTTTTAAATTAAAATTGATGATCTATAAGAGTAAATTTAAATGATTCTTTATGTTCTTAGAAGCCACCTTACCTCAAAAATTGTAGGGCCCATTATGATAAATACAACATGAAATTTTGAAATAATTTATAAATTTCGTCAAGACATTAAATTAATACAAAGCCCAATAATTGATATTTTTTGAAAATGTATGTCTTTATTTAGCTAATTTAGCACAATTATAATACAATTATTTAAAGTATGATAAATTATTAATTTCAAAATTTTTTGTATTTAATAGATATCTTGACGAAAAATATACATAGGTAGGTACCTAATTTTAAAATTTTACCCTGTATTATTCATTATAGACTCTCATACATAAAACACTTTTTTGAAATGAGATTTTTTAGCAGCGTCTAAAAACATAAAGATATACAGGATGTTTCAATAAAATTAAATACCATGGACTATAGAAAACTTACGTGAATCACCCCGTATATTTAAATTTATGTTTAAACAGTGCATATTTGAATTTAAAAGTTGGCGTATCCTACAGTTTTTATAATTTTCTAAAATAAGGACACAAACAATTTTACTACATAAGTGGTTTCCATACATTATAATTTCAAAATGTCACCCTGAATTATTCAAAATACAACCTACACGATGTTCGTTAAAACAAAGTTGCTAAACAGCTTTTAAAAATATAAAAACATACAGGCTGTTCCATTAAATCTTATGGACTATGCTAGGCTTTTGTGAATCACCCTGTACCTTTAAATTTATATATAAAAAGAGCTATTTATAGATAAAATCGACGGGTCTCGGCGTTTTTTATATTTTTTAAAACAAGGACAGAAATAATTTTGTTCCATAAGTGCCTTCCACCTCACCCTATATAAAGTTGTATATACAGTGCCTCCATAAAGTAACACATAAGTTCATTATTAGCTAAATAAACAAAATTATTAGAAATTCCCGAAACAGCTGATTTTATTTTTAAATTAGGATTTTTGGCATATATATATCATACTAGTGACGTCATCCATCTGGGCGTGATGACGTAATCGATGATTTTTTCAACGAGAATATGGGTCGTCTGCTAGTTTATTTTAAAGCTTATTCAATTCTCTATTCAATAATATAAACGGCAACATAACTATTTTTACAAGGTGTCCAAAAAATTTTGACCATTAATAGGTTTGTTCTTTTTTTACTTTTTAGTTCTATTTTTTATTATTCATCCCTAATGGTCAGTGTATAAGTTCAAAGATAAAAAATATTTTTGTCTTTTACGAAATTGAGCTAATTTTTGTGACCATTTTTATTTACTTGAGAATAAAGACCCAAAAAATCATGACCTCGTTTCTAATTTTACCACTGTCAAAATGAGAAAAACCAAGGAACAAAACATATCTAATATCAAAGTACGGACATAAATAAACATGTCATTAACCAATAATTTTTTAATTTTGTCAAAATCCGGTATTATACGACAAAAAACTCTTGTTCTACAATCGTAGACCGCGCGGCTAAGCTCGTCAGCAATAACCGCGCGCCTAACGTAGGGTTAATATAAGAAAAATATTTTTTTTTCTTCTACCAGATATAAATACAAAAAAAAGTTTGAGTAAACTTTTGCACAACTGTGTAAATGTTAACGAAAAATCTAAAACAAATAAAAATATCGGAATCCGTTAATCTGTTCACCAAAAAATCAGCTATGAAACTGAGCTTAATTTTCTATATCCCTAATTTTTGACGAGCAGTTTATAATAAGGTAAGCTCTTATTAGTACTGGCTTATAATAATAATACGCAAAACAATTTACGAGATTGAATTATGCACACCGGAATTATGAATAGAAATAATCTTACCAGGAAAGGAAGTAAAAAAGTTTTAAATTTCCTGAACTTACCTGAAAATAAAAAATACAGTATTAGTTATATAAATTTTTAACAAAACAAACAACAAAATAGTTATTTTTCTACGAGCGTAGAAAAATATCTGCTTTCGCACACGCGTTTTAGTTTAGAAAGTTTTACTTTTCCGCACGCGTTTTACTTTTCCGCACGCGTTTTATTTTTCCGCACGCGTGTTAATTGAGATATGTTAATATGGCCTTAAAGTAATTATAATACATGCAATAAACTTATATTTAGATATTATTTACTAATTTATTTGAAATATATCTTATTTTGTTCATGTTTTAATGAAATTAACGCGAGAATTCGATGAAATAAAATAATTTTGACATAATATTCGAAAGTCAAATCAGTAGACAATAACAGTGGTTTTGAATCGTCGTCATGGAAACCAAGATCGTCGTCATGCTAACCAATTATGCTGAAAGTTTGGTTTTGACAACCTTGTCAAAGAACTAATTTGTGTATGTAGATTCATATTAATTAAATTAATTAATTAAGATTTGGTCATTTTTTAAAGACTCATAGAAAAAACATTATACCTAACTCTTGGAGGAAGTCTCTTTTCCGCACTCGACTGCTTGCCGAACTCTTCCTAACAAGTGCAGAAATTCATACTTTTCCGCACGCGACTGCAGTTTGCCGAACGACGCGAAGCGAGAGTTCGGCAAGCCGTCGAGTGCGGAAAAGAGACTTTCTGCAAGCCTTAGGAACAATATTTTTTCTACGAGTCTTTAAAAAATGACCAAATCTTAATCAATTAATTTAATTAATAGGAAAATATATACACAAATTAATTCTTGGACAAGGTTGTCAAAACCAAACTTTCAGCATAATTGGTTAGCATGACGACGATCTTGGTTTCCATGACGACGATTCAAAACCATTGTTATTGTCTACTGATTTGACTTTCGAATATTATGTCAAAATTATTTTATTTCATCGAATTCTCGCGTTAATTTCATTAAAACATGAACACAATAAGATATATTTGAAATAAATTAGTAAATAATATCTAAATATTAGTTTATTGAATGTATTATAATTAATTTCAGGCCATATTAACATATCTAAATTAACACGCGTGCGGAAAAGTAAAACGCGTGCGGAAAAGTAAAACTTTCTAAACTAAAACGCGTGCGCGAAAGTAGACATTTTTGCACGCTCGTAGAAAAAGATATACTTTTTATTTACAAAATATAACAGCATCAACCACTTAGGGCCGGTATTTCCAACCTCACTTAAGCCAAAGCTTACTTTAAGCCTCTGCTTAAGCTTAGATGCCTGTATTTCCACTTCAATTTGAGTCTTAAGCCTAGGCTTAAACCAAATAATTTTAAGCTCGCGCGGGAGTTGGTTTAAGCCTTTGCTTAAAATTTGTTTTCTGTTTTTTGAGGTTATTTCTATAGACTATTAATTATAGAGTTGTTTTGAAAACCAACTTTTAAGTAATAACGTTATTATTGGATTATTAAATAATAATATATTAATTTATTAATCGTAATAACGATTATTAAAATTCTTACTACTTTTGGA